>NW_021703780.1:78380564-78644104 GCF_005190385.1 Monodon monoceros | reverse complement strand
AGGGAAGGAGGGAGGGAGGGAAGGAGGGAGGGAGGGAAGGAGGGAGGAAGGAAGGAATTACAGAGAAGCATTTTGCTGTAGTCCAAATATTTCTTTCACCCGGAAACAATATTAGGTTAAAAGTACACATTTATAAAATTCAAGGGAGATAGAACTAGGAAAAAAAATGAGGAGAAGGGCTTCCCTGGTGGCGCAGTGGTTGAGAGTCCGCCTGCCGATGCAGGGGACGCGGGTTCCTGCCCTAGTCCGGGAAGATCCCACATGCCTCGGAGCGGCTGGGTCCGTGAGCCATGGCCGCTGAGCCTGTGCGTCCGGACCGTGCGCTCCACAACGGGAGAGGCCACAACAGTGAGGGGCCCGCGTACCGCAAAAAAAAAAAAACAAAAAACAAAAAGAGAAAACGGGTGCGAATTTGTTTCCTTGATTAAATAACCTTTTATACTTCCTCCCTTAGTAGAGTATAAACTGTGGCCTTACAAATGCTGGTATTGTTTATTTATTGTTTCTTAAGACACCCAGGAGGGAAAAATCAACTGCTTCCTCCTCTCTAGGAAACAGCTCCATAACTCAGGGCTGTGACATCTGTTTCGATGTTAGAGAAATGGCAATAAAAATTTGATGGAGGCAAAACATTTCTGTGGGGGGAGGTCTGGAGCGGGAACTGGAAAGGTAGAAATAATGATAAAAATGCTCCCACTGATGTTTAAATATTTAGTTATTTAAATATTTAATTACCAGTATTGGCTTCCTTTGTGTCCATATTATCACACTAGATAATGAGCCTGTTTTTGAAATGAGCCCCTGATGTCACTCAGGCATTTTGAGTTGGCTCCTTTTGGGCCAGTTGTAATATGGATCATTTGTTCTTCAAATGTGAGAACCCCCTCCACCCCCTCCCTCCCCCCGGGCGTACTTTGGTAATGTCTTGAGAAATTTTTTGATTGTTGAAACTGGTGGTGTGGGGAGATGTTCCTGGCAGAGGCCGGGGATGCTGCTATACATCCGACAGTGCACAGCACAGCCACTGCAATAGAGAGTTATCCAGCCCTCAGTGTCAATAGTTTGAGTTTGAGAAACCCTAAGGAAGTATGAGGTTTGGGGTTATGCCTTTGAGGAACCAGATAACAGTATCAGACAGGACCTCATAGATGAGCAAAGACCAACATAGATTAGAATGCTGACAAAGACCATTCTTGTGAATCGAAAGCAGAAAAAAGTATAGCATAAAGAGAACGAAAATGACAAAATTGGAGTTACTTTGTGCTTTACAGTCATGTGTGGTTTTTAGGCCACAGGTAAAATACTGGTTATTACCAAGCAGCAGTAGCTTGGCTGGAGCTTGGATGAGCAGCTGGTTGCAGGGCCTGCATATTTCATACAAGCAAAGGATGAAAACCCCTGCTGGTTGTGGTGTTCCCTTGTGGTGAGGTGGAGGGATAGATATAACGGGGGTCTGACTTTGCAGGTGTGTGGGCGTTGGAGAATGTGGCTGGGAGAAATCCAGGGGCCCTGTGCTACCCCTGGGACGTTGTTGCATTTTCCCTCCTCTTCCTGTTTCAATACTGTGACCTGTCTTCCCTTAGCAGGCACTGCAGCTACAGCTGGTGTTGACCTGAGGGTTTGTTCAGCCAGCTGCTGCAGAGACACCAGACGGGGCCCAGGGTGGAGGTGGCAGGGCCAGGGAGACACACATCTGCCTTGGAAACTACATTTGGCCTGGGATTATTTTTAGCAGGAGGTGGGTCCCATATCCCCCCTGTGTCTCCTTGGAGCTGAGATATCATGGTGTTTCACAAGGAAACCAATCTGAATCCATTTTCATTTTTGTGTATGTGTGCGTGATTTTTAAAATATTTTATTGAGGTATAGTTGATATACAATATTATGTAAGTTTAAGGTATACAACATAATGATTCAGAATTGTTAACAGTTCTATTGCATTTATAGTTATTATAAAATGTTGGCTAGGGACTTCCCCTGGTGGTCCAGTGGTTAAGACTCTGTGCTCCCACTGCAGGGGGCACAGATTTGATCCCTGGTCGGGGAATCAAGATCCTGCAAGACGCGCAGAGTGGCAAAGAAAGAAAAAAAAATATATATATATCTATATATCTATAATATATAAGCTATATTCCGCGTGCCATACAATACATTCTTATAGCTTATTTATTTTATACTCCATCTTCCTCTTGAACTTCCTTCTCCTTGTCTTTTCTTCACCATCCCTGTCACCAAGCCAGTGCTTTTTGACAACTTAACACACAACAGAAGGGTTGTGAGTTTAAATTTTATTCAGGGTCTTACTGAGGACAATAGCCAGGGGAATAGGTGCTTAGTAGCTCTGAGGAAACTGCTCTGATGAAGTAGGGGAGAAGCCAGTTTATGTATGATTTTTGGCTAGGAAACATACGCAGTCAAGCATACACTGAGCTAAAAGATTACTGTTAATCACAAAGAACAGGTATCTCAAGGTAATGATTTTAGTGCTTTTCTATATATAGGACGGTGCAAGAATCTGGGGTCATTGAAATTCTTCCTAAGGTATGTATCTAACCAAGAGCCTGCTTGTCCAAAGCACAGAGTGCCTCACCCTGTTTTTTCATCCTGAATTCCATTTGGGGTACAGTGGGTTATGACTTAACCCTTGTAGAACTGGGTGGAGAACAACATTCTTTGTCTTAGCAATCTTAATTTTTTCTTCATCGACATCCTCAACCTCTGTGTGTTTTAGAGGTCCTTTAAGGAACTAGAAGAACTGCAGGAACATTGCACTATGCCTGCAGAATTAGATTGGTTTCTTGGTTACCATCTAGCCTGTCAGTAACTAGGGCTGTTTACTCTCCTGATTGTAATCTCTCATGTATTCATGGAGCAGCGTTTTCAGATTTTCCAATGAGAGTGTCATCCTTATTTGACTTTGTGATGTTGTATATAGCTCCTTTCACCTCTTACTCGGCCTGGGTGTGCCTCACTTCGATCCTGGGTCACACAGTCTGCTTTAGGTAGCATAGAGCTGGTACACCTCAGGAATATGTACTTGAGGCTCTGTGTGTGACGTGGCAAAAGCCACCAAACTGGAGTGTCCTGATACTGGGTCCTCATACTGAGCAGGGAGCACCCTGGTTGTGTGCAGTGATGTGGACTTCAGTTTGCCTTTCATCTGTTCTCCATGATACCAATTTCATTATTAAAGCAGGAATAAACAAGAAGCGTAGTAGAATCTACAAGGGAAGAAGCAGGGCCGTTGAACAGAAGGGCTGCATTCTGGTTTCAAGCACGGGGTGGGAGAGCCTATATATGGTGCAGTGGGTTCTAAAATTGTAAAAATAAATCATGAAATCTGCCGAATAATGGTCTATAAATATCTAGTGTAAAATAATGTTCTCATTTACATTTAAATAGTTTAGATTTCTTAGATTTCACTTTAACAAAGTGTAATGTTAATGCAAATATTATTTGGCAATGAAAGTAAATACATCAGAGTTATTAATTTCTTATACACAGTCATCTATTTTCAAATATTGACTTACCATGAAGGACCTTTATCATACTTATGAGTCCTATTTGTTAACGTGTTTAGAGTCAGAAACTCAGGAAATGCAGATTCATGGAATTAGAAAACACATTGGCTTTGGGTTGAAAGTGAACCTCTTCTCCAATTGCTTGATATAAATTAGCTTGCTAGTACATTTGTCACTGCTATTAAGAGGCCCTTCTGACACTTTTCTCTTCCTGCCGGACAAATCTGAACCAGTGAATTTTTAAATATTCTTATAATATAACTGTATCTCTTGTTTCCTTGATGTGAGTAGTTACATAGTATCTAGTACATAAGTCCCTGGATAAAATAAAATAAATATTGTACCAACAAGATATATACTCAAAAATACTATAGATAAATCAAAATGGAATTCTAAAAAAATGTTTAGGCAACACACAGGTAGGCAGAAAGAAAGAAAAGGAGAGACAAGAAAACAGAAAAAGCAGAAAACAAAAAATAAAATGGCAGACCTAAGCCCTAACACATCAGTAATTTCATTAAATGCAAATGATATAATAAGTACACCAATTTAAAGACAGAGACTGGCAGGGTGGATTGAAAACATGACCCAATTATATGCTGTCTTCAAGAAAGTCACTTCAAATAATACGAAATAGGTTCAGTGTAAAAGGATGGAAAAAGTATATCATGGAAACAGTAATCAAGAGAAAGCAAAGGTGGCTAAATTAATGCCAGATAAAGTAGAGCTCAGAACAAATAAATTAACTAGAGATAGAGAGGGACATTTTATAATGATAAAAGAGCCATTCCACCAAGTTGATATAGCAATTCTACATGTCTATGCACCAAACAACACAGCTGCCAATTATGTGAAGCACAAACTGATAGAGATGAAAGGAGAAATGGAGAAATCCACATTTATGGTGGAGACTTCAACATCTCTGTCTCACCAGTTGCTAGAACGACTAGGGAGATCAGCAAAGGTATTGAAGAACTCAGCAGTGCCGTCAACCATTAGGTTGGCATTTACAGAATTCTTTTCAAGTACCCACAGATCATATACTAAGATAGGCCATATCTTGAGCCGTAAAACAAGCCGCACTAAATTTAAAAGAATTGATATCATACAGGATATGTCCTTCGACCCCAGTGGAATCAAAGTAGAAATCAAGAAGGGAAAGATAGCTCCAGCTCCTTGGGCTTTCTGTATTGTTTCTTGGACATTTTAAACCCAGTCACACCATTTGAGGTCTCTGTCTCAAACGTGTCCCCAGATTTTCTGCTGGCTTTACTCATCTAAGCTCTAAATTCACCACCATTTCAGAAATTTCTATAGTTACCCTATCTAAAAAGACTTTGCACAGTGCCCTCTGGCTACTATCTTCCCGACTGCATCACCTTCCACCAACTTTTGTATTCCTCTGTCATTTTCTTCTAAGTACTTATTAATATCTGAAGTTACTCTTTTTGTTTATTTACTCATTTATGAGCCGGTATTATACACAAGAATAGTAGCTTCAGAACAGTAGGAATACATGTGCCGTGTTCACTACAGCATCCCCAGACCCTAGGGTAGTAGGTGCTGAGTAAGAACTTGTTGAATGGACTGTAGATCTCTATTACCTAGGTCGCCACATGTACTAGATATCTAAAGATATTCTCTCCTCCACAGAAAGCCACTAGGAATCTTGTGCAAGTTAGTACATAAACTCTTTCCTGCATGCAAATGAGAAAAAGAGAACTAGCCTCTCTGTGTTTAGCTAACCTTTGGTTTCATGTATTTGTTTTCCCAACAAAGGAAACTCTTAGGGGAACTTGGACTGAAATAGGATGAATGCTTAAAAGCATTCAGAAGCCTGCAAACTTGACTTGTGGAACAAGGCTGGTAGTTCCCCAAAGATGGTTGTAATGATGAAGTAAACCTGGGATTTCAAAATGAATATTCTCTATTTTATGTAGCACTGACAAGACTTGCAAATAGGTAAATGATTACCAAACAGTGGTTACCCTATTAAATAGATACTTGAACATACACATGCACATTAAGTGAAAGGTCATTGTCAAGTTTTTCAGTCTTTCTGTTTTGAACTGGAGTTGGGCATAAGTTGTTGGGTACATTGGAGAGGTCGTAAGGCATGGGTGTTGGAAGTTTGATAGATCTAGGATCCAGTCCTTGCTCTGTCACTGATTATCTTTTTTTAAAGATTTATCTATCTATCTATCTATCTATCTATCTATCTATCTATCTATCCATCTATGGCTACGTTGGGTCTATGTTGCTGCCCGTGGGCTTTCTCTAGTTGCGGCGAGTGGGGCCTACTCTTCGTTGTGGTGCACAGGCTTCTCCTTGAGGTGGCTTCTGTTGCTGCAGAACACAGGCTCTAGGCGCGTGGGCTTCAGTAGTTGTGGCGCACGGGCTCAGTAGTTGCGGCTCGCGGGCTCTAGAGCGCAGGCTCAGTAGTTGTGGCACACGGGCTTCGTTGCTCCGTGGCATGTGGGATCTTCCCAGACCAGGGCTCGAACCCATGTCCCCTGCATTGGCAGGCGGATGCTTAACCACTGTGCCACCAGGGAAGTCCTGTCCCTGATTTTCTTGTTGGGAGATGTTTGAAAAGTCATTTACTCTTTCAAGCCCTAGTTACGTCACCCATAAGAAGGGGAATGACAAAAGCACCACTGTAGAGTTGCTGTAAGGATTTTAACAACAACAAAATAATGCCTGTTTAATCTGTTCCCTTGACGCAATCTTACACTGGGTGAAAGTAGTGAGTAGGGGTCAAGCTGCACCCCTCACCCCCACAATTGCCTAAAAGTAATCAGACTTGCAAACTCAACAATATCCTTGATGGTATGTTATTTTCCTCAGAGTGGATGGAGACCTAGATGGTTATATTTGAGGAGCATGCTTTGCTTGATTGACAGTCATGGCCGTAAATACCAAGTACCGCTTGAATGTCTTGGGTGGGGCTAGGCTGTTGAGGTACAGAAATGAACAAGAAACTCAGGTCTTGGGAGAGAGATGGTTGGAAAAAGGAACGGCTACAAAACACATGGTAATTGCTAGAACTGAAGCTGCGGGCTGGGCTGTTTTGTGGCGGAGAGAAAGCAACATTCTAGCTTCACCCGAGTCTCCAAGGATGAGTGACTCTTTGCCTGATAAAGGTGGAGGAATTGGGTGGAGTATACTTGCAGAGCAGAGAGGCGTGGAAGAACACCCATTCAGAGATTTGCTAGCAGTCTGGCTATGAAGAATTGCCCGTAAACTTTTTAGTTTTGTGATTTTTCAATCCCTAGGAATTTTATTTTCAATGGGTTTAGTTTTATTATATGCACTAAAAACACACTGAAAGTCATTCCCCATTGTTTTGAAGAATCTCTGTTCGCTCCTCCTTTGGCATAATTTTTTAAGGACTTAACCGAATTATAAGGCACGAGGACTCTACAGAACCAGCTGCGTTTGAAGGCACTGATTTGGGAGACATCAATTCTCCCAGTTAAATGTGGCCGTTAGTGGATCTGCAGTGTGATTTATGCTGATGGCTGTGTGGTTGTTCCCTTTCCAGACACGATTAAACATTCGTCTGTGGGCAGACAAGAGAGCGGTGCTCTCAAAAAGAGGAATGGTTGGGAACAACAGAGACCAAAAGGCACTCGGGAGTGATGATAAGAAAACGGTAAAGACTTCTTGATAAATAACAGTATGAAGTCTCTCGAGAGTACTGGCACTGTTACTGAAAGCAAGGCCCCTACAATTACTAGTCACCGTTCACTAAGTCCAGGAGTGCATAAATGATGTAAATTAGAATTCTGAGGGTGTTCTCTTCAGTGTAACCTTGTGTCTCACATACGGGGTGGCAGGATTCAGATTTGCCTTTTCCAATTTCAAATTTGCGCTAAAGACTGATTACCTGCCACATTCTTAACCCCTCCCCGCCCCCCTTCCCTCCCTCCCTCCCTTTCTTTAAAGTCCTTGTAGTTCAAGGGGGTATTTTATCTAAAAGTCCCATTCCTGCAAGTTGATTTTCTCCAGTAGGTGCTTTTCAAATTCTTGCTTGCCAAGAATCTTTGTGGAATTTTGTTTTGTTTTGTTTTTGCTTTCCTACCCACATCTTAAGACCAGGAGTCATTTAGTTCTTTGCTTTTTTTTTTTTCTGTTGTTGTTCAAAAACTTGGCATGCTATATTGCGCTTTATTGTGGTTGCATGCCAACTGTCAAGCATTAGAGGCCAATCTTCAAATCTATTTTATGGATTAAGTGTTCTATTTTGTGTACTTTTGAAGAATGGCCAGGTCCAACAGTGTACTTGATCACAGTGAGATGCTTTCCCCTGTTTCTCCCCTCCACATACCCCGTTCTTAAGAGTATAAAGGAAATGGAACTTAACTCCCTTGGAGTTTTAGTCCGAGCATGTTTTAGTTTTTGTAAACAGGGATGCTACTTGGGTTATATAGGAATTTCTCCCCAGTTAGCCCTATTCTTCCTCACAATTAGAAGAGGAAGCTTTTAGCAAAGGAGAAGCTGAGGCTTGCTGGGATATCCATACTTGCTTGAGGTTGTCTGTCAAATCAGGGTTCAGAGCAGTGGGCTGACTGACAGCTAGCTCGGTCTTAGAAGTGAGGAACATCGTCAGGACCTGAGGGCAATAGTTAGGGACATTGCTCTTCCCCGCAGCATTCATGAATTTAGAAAGCAGAATCAAATGCAGACCAGCCTCGTCCTTTTACCCATGAGGGGGAAAATCACTTAAGCTCAGAGAGGTGCAATTACTTGCCTGAAGATGTACAGCTGATTATTGGCAGACTCTAAACGCCAGTCTTGTTGTCACTTAAAAATTCCATATAACCTTCCTAAAACCATCAAATGCTACCTTCTCTTTGGTTTTACATACTTAATTGCTTCAATTTAACACTATAAACCTTTTCATTGGTTATCACTGGATGTCACATTTGGGATTCATGATAAACCATGGAGGTACTGTCATCTCTTTATATTTTACTTACCCATAGTATTGAAGTATGATTATATTGTAACCTTGATAAGCCTTGGGCAAGTGTTCCAGTATTTAATCACATGGGCACATCTGATTATTTTTAATGGATTGTGCAATATCATACTGTAAACTATAAACCATATTGGAAATTGATTGCATATGTAAGTCAGCCTTGTTGAATTGTTTGGCGTTGGTTGCAGGATCCCATATTGATATAAAGTCTGCCCATGGGAGTCTGGTGGAAGTAATGTCTACTGGTAGAACATGAGTGTAGCAGCATATACTGCAAGTATTGGTTTTGTGTGATTTAATATTTAGAAAAATAATTGAATCAATTTTCTTTTTTAAAACTTATTTTATATTTGCCTTGAGAACTTCCACCGGAGTCATAGTTGAACCTGTTATGTGCTGGTGATAAACTGAATCATGCCAACTACAGCTAACTCATGTATTTTTGGGGAAGTGACCTTTTTTTTTTTGTATAGTCATTTTGTTTACAATATCTCTTCCAGGTGGGGCTTTAGCAGTACATAAAATAGCTATAGGTGGATTTGTAATTATTTTAAAAATCCCATAAAATATTAACAGGATTAAAAATCCTAAGATATTAAAAATATCTTGACTCATCCTTAAGATAGAAATTGGAAAAACTGTGATGCCCCAAACAGAGGTACCCTCCCTCTGACACAGTATGTGCCAAGACCCTAATGGTGGTATTTAGTCCATGACGCTGGTTTTCATGTTACGGGTCTGGGCAGTGTGGTGGCCAGGACCCAGAAGAATCTTAGCATCCATATGTGTACCAAGCTTTGTCTGCATAAATAATTTTCTCCCTTGTGTGTGGAGTGCAGTTTTTCACCTGTATGTAGATGCTGTTGTGATTAATAAGATTCAAAATCATTTACAAGCATTAATGAAACCAGACTAGATTTGGGGGATTATGTCAATACATACTTACTGAAAGCACATGTTCATGCAGGAGTCCATAAAAGCTTGGAATTACTTGCAAAAACTTGGAATTACTGGTCAAAGTTAATTATCTTTGCATATGAGAATAATCTGGGATGATTTAATATTTTGGGTAATAATCTTTCAGAGACTTTGCCCAACACCAAGAGCTGTCTTTGGCGTTGTAAATGTGGTTCTACGGCAGCTCTCACTTACTAAAGAACATTTGTAAACAATATACTATGTAACTGGTTCCTTGTGATTTTAAAGACTGAGAGCCCCAGAAGATGTTCACACAAGGGTTTGTTTGGCCTGAGCCCATGTGTTAGTTTTCTATTGCTGCCATAACAAATTGTCATGAATTTACTGTCTTGCAGCAACACAAATTTATTTATACTTCTGACACAGGACTCACTGGGCTAATATCAAGTTGTTGGCAGGGCTCCGTTCCTTTCTGGAGGCTCTAGGGGGAGATCTATTTTCTTGATCATTTGGGTTGTTGGCAAAATTCATTTCATTGTTATTGCAATAATGAGATCCCTGTTTCCCTGCTGGCTGAGAGCCGTTCTCAGCTTCTAGGCCTCTCTGCAACAACCCCCCGCCCCCCCGTCCCATTTTCCTTAGCTAGTGGCCATATAGTCTTTCATCTTTAAAGCCAGCAACAGTGGTTTGAGTTCCTTTTGCTTGAAAGGAACTCTTGAAATCTCTCCTCCTCCTTCTATCGCATCTCCGTGACCAGGAAAGGTTCTCAGCACTTAAGAACTCACGTGATTTAGATTGAGCCTACTGGATAATCCAGGATCACCTCCACACCTCAAGGACCATACCCTTTATCATATCTGCCAAGTCCTTTAATGTAAGGTAACATATTCACTGGGGATTAGGATGTGGACGTCCAAGGGACCATTATCTTGCCTACCACAGCCTAACATGACCTTAAAACTTGAAACCATGTTAATTTGCTTAGGTTTCTTTCCTTGGGATTTGGAGACCAGAGCATTAACCATTAACCACAGGGGTAATGTGGTAGTCCTTGCTCCCTTTCCTCTAGTGCCCCATCTTAAAGAATCATTAGAAGAAATCCAGCCATAGATTTAAGATTACACTATCCCAGAGGACAACAACAATGCAGAAGCTAGATTTAGCTATAGAGACGTGTAGGGAAATGGAGAGAAGTTTCGGTGGTGAAAAATCTTATTGTTGTGGGATGGCCCTTCTCCCTCTTCCTGTGGAAGTTCAGCTCCAGAGTTAGCCTGTGATGCTGATGCTTGATGTTCACCCAGCTTGTGATGGAACTTGCTGAAGAAATGGTCCTACTCTGGCCTTGAAATCTGTTAGAATGTACTGAGTTAACAGGGAAAAGTAGAACTAGATGAAAACTTTCAGTTTCAAGTTCAGAGAGAAACATTCCAGGCTCAGGTCTAAAATCCATCTCCTCTACACTGCCAGGAAAGCAGATGGGCTCTTGTCATTGAAGGGTGAAGCTATGTTAATTAATATATTATGAAACTGACTCTAGTTGAACATGCACTTTGTATGAATGGTTACTGGTTCCTCTGGAAGGAAGTGCTCAGGGAATTTTTTGGATGGATGTAAGTCTCAGCATCGTCATGATAGATGTAAAGACACTGTTTATTTTTACACATAGCTCTTTTTTTTTATTGTGCTGCAGGCAATTGGAAGGATTTGATGGGAAAATAACTTACATGTTCCATAACTATGAGAACTGTACTTCTCAGTACTGAAATGGGATAGGAGAAAGCTTATGCCTGTTTGTGATAATTATCTCAGCAATCTTATACAACTTCTTCCGTGCTAAGAGCGCATAGCTTGGGAACTAGAAATTTAGTGTGTGGTGGAGGGAATGTAGGTGAGAAGGGCTTGAAGTAAAGATACACCTGATACGTCTATGGTTGGCCCCCTTGACTCAGGCATCTTGGGTCAAAGGCATTTTAAGGTTTAGACCCTAAGCTTGGAGGTGGAAGATTATAGTGCTTAAGACAAAGGGCTTTGGAGCAAGGGTGATTTGACTTGATAGTTAACTGACTTTGCTGTGTGTGACTTTGGTATTATCTCATTCTGCTGAGTACCATCCAGATGATAGTCTCCTGAAGGGATTTTTGAGCATTGAGAAACTTTTTTAAAAAAAATAATATGTTGGCATTGTGCCTGGCATGTAGTGAAGTGATCAATAAAGGGAAATAATTGCTTTCTTCTTCCATCTCATCCCCACTTGTTGTCTTACCTCCCAATTTAGCATTAACTTTCTAATGTTCTGCAAATCTCTTAGGCTCTTGGTCATGGATACTCGCATTTTGCCCTTGTATAAGGGAAAAGAGTGGACTATAGAAAGGAAAATAAGGAGAACTACCCAATGATTAGTGGTGAAGATTTAAGTTTATGACCAGCCCTGGGTTTCTTGGGACTGGCTAAAGGAAATCTTTAATTTATATATATATATATATATATATATATATATATATATATATATATATTTGTGCTCAATACCCCCTGGGGCTGTGCAGTGTGGTGGCCCTGGAGATGGTGTACAGTTGTAGAGCATATCTCAGATTCCTAGAACTATGGGACAACCATTAAGCAGTGAAAATATAACTGTAAGATAAATGAAATATTTCTAACATAACTGATAAGAAAATCCCAGATCTCAATTTCTCAAAAAATTGTGCAAGCTAAAAATATAAATAGCAACAAAATAAATAATGATAGTATTGGATTATAGCCCAAAGAATAAAATGGTTATCCATGAGTCCACAATGATAACAATGAGTGATGGAATATATAAATAAGTGGGAAAGAAAAGGTAAATCTTCGTTACAGAAGAATTCCAAATGCTCTATGTTGATACTTTCACTTTTAGACGGGGAAGCTTAATTTGCGCCCTCTGAAGTGTGGTGTGGACTCAGTGACTTGCTTCCAAAGAATACAATGTAGGGAATGAAAAATAGTGACTTTACTGGGAGAAAACTGGTAGACACAACTTTACTAAGTGATCATGGTGAACATCACGGGTGCTAAGCCATGTTAACATCGTGTACGCCTAATATGGTGTGATGAGAAGCACACCTCGCCTGTTGGTATTCTGTCCGCAGATTTATAACCCTAGTCTAATCATGAGAAATACATCAAAGTGAAATTGAAGCTCGTTCTACAAAATACCCAATCAGTATTCTTCAGAATCGCCAAAGTCATGAAAAAACAAGTCTGAGAAAGTTGAATAAAAATAAGGAAATCCTTATTTTAAAAGCCTTTTGATTATCTGATTACCCTGGATTGTGGAAAGTGAACCCCCACGGGAGATGCAAAACCTCCTTGAGAAGTAGGAATCTAGTTATGGAGTAGGGTACAGTGGATGGCGGTACATATTCATTTTGGGTTGGAGCAAGTCAGGTAATGTGAAGAGAAGCTGGAGAATGTTGCTAAGGACAGACAGCGCTGACAGAATGGATTAATTTCCTCTTATTCATTTTTAAAGACTTTCTTTTTCCTCTCACTAATGTTATCGTTCATATTATGTTTGATAAAATGTTTAAAAGGCGTTGGGGAAAAAACTTGTATTTGAAATGTGAAGTGGGTCATATTTCCATCTTCAAAACCTACTGCAGAGGGTTTCTGGAGGATCTGAGATTGTTAGAGCATCTGAATGGCAGCACTGTTGATGTCTCAATGCAGCGCCTTTGCTGGAAGTAGAGAGAGAGTTAAATACACACACACATGCACACGCACACACACACGCACACGCACACACACACACACACGCTGATAAATGTGCTACTGGCCTGGTCTTCTGAGTTGGGTGCAAAATGTACTGAACGTTGAATGCTGTGGACCAGTGTATCCAGTGATAGGAAAAGTCACTAAGAAAGATATTCTCAATTATATACTAGTTTTTTTCAAAGTTTCATCAGACTGAGTAGCCATCCTTAATTAGTCCAGAAGCAGATGAAGGCTCATTTAGGTCAAAAGAACTTTTGAAAATTTACACAGAACTCTTATATCAAATTCATTTCAGTACATTTTAAAAATAATACTCCGCTATACTTCTTACCCCAATCATCTTCTGATATAAATGGTTCATAATGCTAGCACTGAAATGCATACACTTGGGCCAGTATAATAACACTAAGTTCTTTTCATTTATCTTTCACTGTGGTCCCCTACCCATTTTGAAAGCATAGCCATTCATTCCAAAAACTTTGGAAAATTCAGAGAAGTAAGATGAATAAACTGGAATTTACTCATACTCCTACCAGCCATTTGTAATGTGTTTTTACCATTTTGGTATATATTTTTCTAGATTTTTTCTGTGTGTGTGTGTGTGTGTGTGTGTGTGTGTAAATATACATATGTATCTTACTAAAATGGGATCACATATAAAAATACATATGTGTACATATAGTTTTAAAATTAAGTATAATACATAATTGTAACTTAAAAATACTGTGGACATCTTTCCTCCTTGATCAGTATATAGTTCTGTATTACTTTTCAAGGTGTTTTAGAAGCCCAGTGTAAAATTGTGCCATAATTTATTAAACCAGGCCCTTTTTTTTGTTTTTTCGGAGTGCATCAGCTTTTATTTTTACAGCAATCTTTGTACCCAAACCACCATAGCATCTTTTTGTTTTTAACATCTTTATTGGAGTATAATTGTTTTACAATGGTCTGGTAGTTTCTGCTTTATAACAAGGTGAATCAGCTATATATATATATACATATATACCCATTTCTCCTCCCTCTTGCGTCTCCCTCCCACCCTCCCTATTCCACCCCTCTAGGTGGACACAAAGCACTGAGCTGATCTCCCTGTGCCATGTGGCTGCTTCCCACTAGCTATCTATTTTACATTTGGTAGTGTATATATGTCCATGCCACTCTCTCACTTTGTCCCAGCTTACCCTTCCCCCTCCGCGTGTCCTCAAGTCCATTCTCTATGTCTGCGTTTTTATTCCTGTCCTGCCCCTAGGTTCTTCAGAACCATTTTTTTTTAAAGATTCCATATGTATGTGTCAGCATACGGTATTTGTTTTTCTCTTTCTGACTTACTTCACTCTGTATGACAGTCTCTAGGTCCATCCGCCTCACTGCAAATAACTCAGTTTCATTTCTTTTTATGGCTGAGTAATATTCCGTTGTATATATGTGCCAAATCTTCTTTATCCATTCATCTGTCGATGGACACTTAGGTTGCTTCTATGTCCTGGCTATTGTAAATAGTGCTGCAATGAACATTGTGGTACATGACTCTTTTTGAATTATGGTTTTCTCAGGGTATATGCCCAATAGTGGGATTGCTGGGTCGTATGGTAGTTCTATGTTTAGTTGTTTTTTTTTGCGATACGCGGGCCTCTCACTGTTGTGGCCTCTCCCATTGCGGAGCACAGGCTCTGGACGCGCAGGCTCAGTGGCCATGGCTCACAGGCTCAGCCGCTCCGCGGCATGTGGGATCTTCCCGGACCGGGGCACGAACCTGTGTCCCCTGCATCGGCAGGCGGACTCTCAACCACTGCGCCACCAGGGAAGCCCTATTATTATTTTTTTTTTTTTTAGTTTTTTTTTTTTCCTATTTTTAGTTTTTTAAGGAACCTCCATACTGTTCTCCATAGTGGTTGTATCAGTTTACATTCCCACCAACAGTGCAAGAGAGGGTTCCCTTTTCTCCACACCCTCTCCAGCATTTACTGTTTGTAGATTTTTTGATGATGGCCATTCTGACCAGTATGAGGTGATACCTCATTGTGGTTTTGATTTGCATTTCTCTAATGATTAGTGATGTTGAGCATCCTTTCATGTTAAACCAGGCCCTTTTTGATGCATATTTAGCTCCAGGATGTTGTGCTGGTAAGTGTTTAACAGCTGGCTCTGTGGGGAAAAAAGAGCCCTGATTTGTAGCACTTGCTAATTTCCATGGTGTAAACAAAGCCACCATAGCTGATTTCAAGCTACCAATGTGATGTCACTGAATATGCAGTTGAAAAGAGATACTGCAAGCCAGCTTCAGCACCCCAGTGCTAAGGTTCAAGTTTGATCAACAATTGATGTTAAGGATGTTGATGTCCCTCCTTAAAAATCTAAGTGCCGTGAAAGGGTGGTCATCCTCAGGGTCTAAATCAGTTCTCTGGCACATAGTACAGGAGCAGTCAATATCCATTGTTCCAAAAAAATTAGATTGTTTTGGGTTGGATTTTCCTCACTTTTATTGCATTCCCATAGTCATGGAGATGATGTACTAAGCTGTGAGTACTGAAAGAGAAGCCACCTGGAAGCATAACAGTAGTGGCAGAGAGGCGGAGATGCTATTGACAACAGCGGTATATGCTGTGTATATATCAGTAGAAGCAGGCTGGGGAAGGTTTTATTTAGATTTATATGGGGTTTTCCATGCTGCCACTAGCCTTGGATTAATGGAATGAGTAATGTAAACCCAATGGATAATATGAACTAGTGGGAATACCCTCTCCATTATTCTCTCTTTCTTTTAAATTGAAATGTATCTGACATACAATATTAGTTAGTTTCAGGTGTACTACATAGTGATTTGACATTTCACACATTACAAAAAGATCACAATGATGTATAGTAACCATCTGTCCCCATACAAATTTATTGCAATATTGTTGACTATATTCCATATGCTGTATATTACATCCATGTGGATTATTTATTTTATAACCAGAGGTTTGTACCGCTTAATCCCCTTCACCTGTTTTGCCCTCCCACTCTCTACCTTTCCCACTTCTGGCAACCACTCATTTGTTCTCTGTTATCTGTGAGTCTGTTTTCGTTTTGTTTTGTTTTTTAGAATACACATATAACTGAGATCATATAGTATTTGTCTTTCTTTTACTTTCACTTAGCCTAATACCTTCTAGATTCACCCATGTTGTCGCAGATGACAATATTTCCTTTTTTAAAAAAATGGCTGAGTGGTATTCCAGTGTGTGTGTGTGGGAGTGTGTGTGTGGGTGTACCACATCTCCTCTATCCATTCATCTATTGATGGACACTTAGGTTGCTTCCATACCTTGGCTATTGTAAATAATGCTGCCATGAACAATAGTGTACACGTATCTTTTCAAAGTAGTATTTTACCGTCTCTTTCATTTAACAGATATTTATTATGCCTCTTCTTTTTTTGATTACCACGGTAAGTTTATTGAACATCCAACATCTCATATATATACAACGTTAAAGAAACAGAAAAACAAAGTGTTTTTTCCTTATGATTTACTCTATTAACTACTTTCATGGATAACATCCAGCAGGGTTCATTATATTTATCATGCTGTGCAATACATCCCTAGGACTTCTTTATCTTATAACTGGGAGTTTGTACCTTTTGACCACCTTTATTCAATACCCCCTCTCAGCACCCCTGCCTCTGGTATCTAAAAATCTGATCTCTTTTTCTGTGAGTTTATTTGTTTTGTTTGTTTGTTTTTTGCGGTATGCGGGCCTCTCACCCCCGCGGCCTCTCCTGTTGCGCAGCACAGGCTCCGGACGCGCAGGCCCAGCGGCCATGGCCCACAGGCCCAGCCGCTCCGTGGCACGCGGGATCCTCCCAGACCAGGGCTCGAACCCGTGTCCCCTGCATCGGCAGGCAGACCCCCAACCACTGCACCACCAGGGAAGCCCTGTTTATTTGTTTTTGAAGTATAATTGACCTACAACACTATGTTAGTTTCTGGTACACAACATAGTGATTTGATATTTCTGTACATTTCAAAATGCTCACCATAATAATATGCCTCTTCTTTTTCATGAGTTGTGCCAGGGACTAGGAATAGAGAACAAGATATCTAAGCCTCCTGATTTTGTAGAATCTACGTTCCTTCTTGTTTCCAGAAAATAAAATGGAACAGAGTAGGCAGAATAATATAATGAACCCCAGAGTGCCACCACCGACTCACAAGAGCTCTCCTCAATCTTGTCCTCCTTCCTATTTCATTTTGAAGCAATTTGTAGATGCTATATCACTTCTTATGTATTTCAATATGTGCTTCTAAGACAGAAGAAATTTTTTAGAAAGTAATTAAATTTTTAAAAATATATAAATTTATTTATTTTAGGCTGTGTTGGGTCTTTGTTACTGTGCACGGGCTTTCTCTAGTTGTGGCGAGCGAGGGCTACTCTGTTGCAGTGTGTGGGCTTCTCATTGTGGTGGCTTCTCTTGTTTTGGAGCTCGGGCTGTAGGGCGCGCGGGCTCAGTAGTTGCGACACACAGGCTCAGTAGTTGTGGCTCGCGGGCTCTAGAGCGCAGGCTCAGTAATTGTGGCACATGGGCTTAGTTTCCCCGTAGCATGTGGGATCTTCCCGGACCAGGGCTCGAACCCGTGTCCCCTGCGTTGGCAGGCAGATTCTTAACCACTGTGCCACCAGGAAAGCCCCAAATATTTTTAAAGTGGAAAAAAAACATTAACTGTAGGACTTTAGTCATCAAATATCCAGTCAATGTTCAAATTACTAATTGTCACACATCATAAAATCTTTTTTTTCCTGTTTGAGTAAGGACCTAACTATAGAGCACGTGTTGCGAGTGGTTGATTGGTCTTTTATGCTTCTTTTTTTTCAAGTTCTTCTCCATTTCTTACCCTACCAACCCCATTTTACTCTCCCTGCAATTTATTTTTGAAAAATTGGGTTGTTTCTCCTGTAGTTCCCCACCATGTGGATTATCTGATCCCCTCCCTGTGGTGTCAGTTTACATGTTCCTCTGTTCTCCTTTAATTTGGGAGGTGCCTGTAGACCCTTGATGTCTTCCTTCTGTGTGTGAATGGAAAATGGAGTGATTTGATCACGTTGAAGGTGGTCACCTTGGTACGCAGAAAAGAGATTCTGTAAAAGAATATTCGTCTCAGGGTTTATTAGCTTATCATCATTCTGCTGGAGCATGCCTTGTTAGAGTTTTGTTTGTTTGTTTCCTGTTTATTTGTTTTTTGAGTTTCCTCACCATCATGGACCATCTATCTTTTTGCTCCTCTGTTGGGTCTTAGCTGCTAGTCTTAAATTTTGCCTCAGTTTGAATATATTAAGTCACAGGAGCATCAGGAAAGCCCTTTGCCCAAATAAATTAGTGACTGATTGTATTATGACTATGTTCCTTCTTTTGGTTTTTGCATTTACTGTAGGTTGTGAATGATTTCCATTTGTTGTGATGTCTACTTGAGCTCTGTGTTGGTGGATAAAAATCAGACCTCTTATTATATAACATCTTTGACCTCTGAAAGGGTTTGACTGAGAAAATCCTTGGTGGTTCACTTGGTAAGAAGGAAGATTTGCAAATGACATCTTTAGGACGTATTTAGATGTAATAGTTGTGTTACAATTTATTGAAATTCAAGAAACACTTGTTGACTTCCAGTAAGTGTGCCACATGTGGGGTAGACAGTGAGGGGTGGGACCACCATGGATGTTGCCTCCATGGAGTTACAGTCTAGGGGTAGAAGGCACCAGTCACATAAATGTATACACTGTGGCCAAAGTACAGGTGTCTTCAGTCCCTGAAACAGTGCTGAGGAATGACCCCATCCTGGTGAGTCCACAGAAGGTCTCAGGATCCCTCAGGGGCCCAAGTCCAGACCCTGAGAATCAGTGGTCTAGATCAATATATTTGTCTCCTTGAGTTCTGAGAGTCTGTGATTCTAAGATGCTAATGCAAAAGCTTAGACTTCTTAAGTTCAGTGTGTCAATTAGGAGTTTGTAAGCAGTACCCACTTCTTGTCTTCTAGCAGCGGACTCCTGGATTTACGTTGAACTACTCCTATCCCTTCCTCTGCTGATTCGGTCCCCAGCTCCTGAAGTGGCTATGTGGCACAAGATTGGGCAGAGAATCATGCCTCCTTGGCTGTAGTGATTGATTCAGAGATGGGCCTGTGACCCAAGCAGGAACAATTAGAGCTAACACTGTGAGTTCTGTGCAGTGGGATAAAGGGTACTGTCATCTTTCCTTCAGACTGGAACCTGCAATGGCATTGACCTGGAGCAGGTGGATCTATGTTATTACCACATGGATCCTGAGAATGAAGCCCACAGAGATGAAAAGAGACAATCTTGATGATGCAAACTGTACCTCCTGACTCAAGTTGTGCCATGTTATTACACGATATGTTTGTCATGTTATTTGTATAAGACAAGGTAGTAAGTAGGGTGATTTGAGTTAGCTTGACTTAAATTTCCTATTTCTTGGAACCTGAAGAATCCTAACTAGTCTAGATGCCTTTGGTGGTCCACGCATGGGCTTCAGAAATTTCATTTAAGATTTCGTTGTTCCAGGGAGGCATGCCCCTATAGGCTCAAGTGGGTGTAGCCCCAAAGGTTAAGGACCCCTGATGAAGATGTGTCTAAATTAGAGTGGAAGGTATACTCCTTTACTTAAACAAAAGAGATCGCTAGTCTTTCACTACCTGTTCTACCCATTGGCCCCTTGAAATGGAGGATGATGTCACTGATGTAACTGGAGATTGGCTGTAAATAGCAAGAAAATCATGGTGAAATCTCAAATGTTAATGAGCAGGCTTCTAAAACTGTTCCCATTAGTGGCAAGAGCACCAGAGACTCATCTCCGAGGATCTCCCAGAAAATGGTAATTTTATGCAGTGCAAGCTGAAAGGCAGAAAAAAAATTGCTATGATAAATAACACTATTCAAGTGTGGTGATTTTTTTTTTTTTTTTCCTCACTTTGAAATGCTTGTGCAGCAGTGAAGACTTGTTTCTCTTTGGGTGCTAATTATTGGATATTCTAGTAAGTCTACTTAAAGGTCAGTTAACTAATTTATAAATTGCTGGGATGATGCCTAGAGTGGTCCAGTGGGATGCTTCTTGAATTATATCCCTGTGTGAATGCAGTGTATTTGCTTCATGTACAGATACATAATTCTGCTCAACAATTTCTGGATGGATATCTTTATTCCTCAGCTTTGCTTTTTATTCTTTTAATGCTGGGGTGGACTCTGTCATACTGGGTGGAATCAACATTGTTAAAAAAGGAGTTACCTCAGTTCAGGGGAAGATCTATCTCTAATTCTGACCTGCCACTGTGAAGTTGTATCCATTGATCACTAGGATGACCGACGTGAGGGTGGTGGGAAGGAGGTGGTAGAGTGCAAAAATTTAGGGGAAGCTAATTTAGTAATTATAAAACAGCTCAAATCCCATATTCTGTGGTTGGGGAGCACATGCATTGTTAGTAAAGAATGATAGAAATATATATATTTTTGGAGTGAATAGGTCAATGGATATGTTTTCCAGCATGAATTAATTTGAATCAGTGTTACCAATCTTGAATTGGACCCTGTTAAGCTGCATTCTGGGAGGCAGCCTGCCGGACTTTTCTGCATCCTGGCATCTTCCATACTCCAATCTCCTCTCTCCAAGGCTGCCAGAACAATTGTCGAAGTCTGGCTCCTCCAAGCTGTCAGGATAGAAGTTGAGACTCCTTAACAAGAGGTATGAGTCCTTCAGTGGTTACCTCTGCTCATTCTCTGGCCTCATCTTGAACCTCAAGCTTAGTGAACCTTGCCTTTTCCTTCATTCAGTGCCATGCCCACCGCCACGTTATTGTACAGTGTTATTTCTTGGGCCAGCGATGCTCTTAACTTCCCCTATCCTCTGCCCTTCTGCTGCTTCTGTCGGCCAGCTTAGAGTCACTTTTTGAATCACATCTTCTGGTAGGCTTTTTCTTACTCCCACATCTGGGCTGGATCCACCCTTCTCTTATGATCTGACAGTATCCTGTTTGTACTCCCATTAGAGCACTTATCAGACCGTATTCAGCCATAAATCTATATATTGTTCCATCAGACCATGAAACTTACCATGTTCATTATCAGATTGCCGGCATCTGGTATGGCACTTGGCATATGGAGCCTCAATAAATATTTGTTGAATTAAATATTGGAGATAGATGTACAAACTAAAAATAGTGCAGTGAGTGCTTTGGTAGAAAAATGTTTAAGATAACTCACAGAGGATCAATTAACCAACATTTTTTTAGGCCAGGGCAGTGTTTGAATAAAATGGAACATTGTGCTAAAAAGAAAACAAAAAACAAAAAAAGACTATGGGTTTAAAATAAAAAATAAAGTCAGAGAGACCGATAATTTCACTCAGTTGTTCTTTGCCACAGTTAAAGTGTTATGTCTTTGGCTCTGAAACGGAACAATTAGTAGATATCATGGTCTCTTGCATTGGAAATGGCTGTTTTAGGCCGTTATCATAGTCCAAATTTCTTTTAGGATTTGCTTTTCCTTTTTATTGGACCATTGTGTCTTGTTCTGTTACATTTGCTATGTCATTATCTTGAAAACAAAGGCAAGCTCTTCCTTTCCATTGCTGTCATAAAAGGAGTATTTTTATCAATGCCAAAGCAGTAGTTGTTAGTTAGATGATATAGAGTTAGATAGGAATGGTCCAAAAGGGTTGTATCCTCAAAGCAACTAATGACCTTGAGTACATTTGGGACATTTTCAATGTTACTGAGCACTGTTCCTCTCTCTTTTATAGCAACTGCTCAGTTGTTAACCTGTCTTCATTTTGGAAAATGGGAGGAAGTTCAAGTATATTATCCACTTAATGAGAAGTATATCAACAAGTTTTTGGTTTTTATCTCCAGACAATTTAATTTACCAGACGAAGCTCCCGTTTTCTTGTAGATTGGTATTATGTCCAGGTTTTGAATGACTGAAGTGTAAAGGTAAACTCAGAGCCATAGATGATGTTTCCTTTTTGAAAGTGCAATTTAGAATATAGTAAATCATCTTAAATTATGGAGTCATTCACATATACAATTAGTTAAGTATAATTTACTGCAAAGCATTAAGTTAAATTCTAAATTAAACCCAGATACAAAATGTGTCAACATTTGATATAAAAAATTCAAATAATCTAAGGCTTTTAAAAAAGCATCTCATTTTACGGCAAAATTTAGGGAAATAGGGCTTCCCTGGTGGCGCAGTGGTTGAGAGTCTGCCTGCCGATCCAGGGGACACAGGTTCGTGCCCCGGTCCGGGAAGATCCCACATGCCGCGGAGCGGCTGGGTCCGTGAGCCATGGCTGCTGAGCCTGCGCGTCCGGAACCTGTGCTCCGCAACGGGAGAGGCCACAACAGTGAGAGGCCTGCGTACCGCAAAAAAAAAAAAAAAATTAGGGAAATATACACAGCTCTGGAATGACTACTGACATGTAGTCTTGTAGCCCTAATTAAGGAATGTTCAATAGCTTGGCACACCGGCATGTCACATACCAGAGAATTTAAAAAATTCTTATTGAAGTAAAAGTGAGGCTTCTTTTGTAGACTATATATATATTTTTGACTGTAACTTGTGTCCAAGCCCTTATATTCCTCAAGTATGATTAGCTACAATATTCAAGATATTAGATAAATGTATTTATATTTGCTCTGTCATTAAATTACTAATTAATCCATTGGAAAAAATATATATATGCACTTTAGTAGTTGCCAAAGATGTGAAGATGCACAATTTCTCACGTCCGTAATTGTCTGCATTTCTTTGCATTATCATTATGATATGGTATATATGACGGCCATGGCTAGCACTTGGTACTTGCTTTACACAGAGCAAATGAAGAATGATCCTTTCAGAGTTGTGTCCTCAAAGCATATTTGGCTGAACATATTGGGCATATGTTCAATGGCATTGATCATTTTTTTTTCCTGTAAGTTACTCAGAGCATGTGAATCGTTAACAAAGCTCCATTTTGGAAAATTGGTCCTGTCAAATAATGGATATGAACAGTAAGACCTTATCTACTTTGCCTCTTTGCTTCCAGTCCATATCCCTCTTCAGCCATTGCAAACCAATTAAGCTGAGGCACATTGAGGGACCTCTGGAGCTGTGCTATCCAATATAGTAGCCTCTATCCTCTACTTAAATGAAAAATAATTGAAATTAAATTTGAAATTCACTTCCTCAGTCACACTAGCCATTGTAGCTAGTGGCTACCATAGTGGACAAGGCAGATTATAGAACATTTCTAACACAAAAGGAAGTTTTATTGGACAGCGCTGCTCTAGAGTTTTCTAAAACCTATTTGATCACTTAGTTTCTTCTGTTAACATTTAATTTCTACCCCACATCCTTTCAGATGGTGGTTTCTAACGTTGATTCTCTATAAAAATCACCTGGGGAGGTGTATAAAAATTCGGATGCACAAGCCAATTGGAATCAGAATGGGGATAGGGGACTGGGGCCCGGGCACCAGCATTTAAAAAAATTCCCTGCGCAATTCTAGTCAGCTGCTGACATTTAGCACCACCGTTCTAGACAATAACATTTTATTTTTTAATGGGGAAACCAGTGTCCTTTGTACTTGCTACCTCTGTCTTTCGTTGACCAGCCTCCTTTGGAACTTGGTTGGAGAGACGTGTAGAATATAATGTTAGAGTTCAACATTGGGAATCAAGTGAACCTGGGTTCTTCTGCTTCCTTACTTGCCCAGTGATGTTTGGCCAGTTACTTAACCAAGCTAAGCTTTTGTTACTTCCTGAGTGAAATGTAGATAATAATAGAACGTGCCTTGAAACTTGTGAGGATTAACTAAGATAAGGTATATAAAACACTTGTGACAGTCCCTGGCACATAAGCCCTTAGTAAATATTAATATATTTTATAATAGAATATATTTTAGAACATAAAATATATTTTATAATTTTAAAATAGAATATAAACTTCTTGCTAAGATAATACTACAGGATTTCTCTTCATGGATTTTGCCGTCCCTGTTGGGGAAATTTTAAGTGTTTCCTTACTGTATCTCATGGCAACTCAAGGTAAGAACTTAGGCACCCCTGTCCAATGAGTAGGGAGGTATTTTGGAACTGGAAGCTTTCTGTAGAGTCTGCTATACCTACCCAAAGTTGCTTGCTCAGCTTTCTTGGTTCACAACGTAAAATTGCTGAGCAGGGTTGAATTTGAATGATGTTAGCAGCTGTTCTCTCTTGAGACTTGACTGGGCATGGTATCACCTCCATGCTTAGAGCAATCAACAACTGCTGTTGGCCCCAGTTTGGATTAGGCTGGACCATGTTATTCCCAGACAACAGGCCCAGACTTGTCAGACTTTGAGGAAAGAAACGGCCTTCTAGTTCTGTGAGTACTCAAGACTTCCATGTGGCTGGACATCGAAGAGGTGGTGGAGGGGCAGATATCAACTCTGCTGTTCGCTGTTGGCTCCTGGAACACTTTAGGCAAGGGGCTGTCATGGCAGCAACTGGCTGGGAACAGTACCACGTAGCACTTAGCAGTATATCGGTGGATCTGTGGATTGAGTTTCCCAAGTGGATGATCTTGCAGCTTTCCCAAGTCAAAACTAAAATGCAGTTAAATTTTATGAGCTTCATCCATCCTTTTCCTCTCTGTAGACGTTAGTATTTTCTTTCGAAAAGTATGTTTTCATAAGCTGCCTGTTAAAATGCCAAGACTCTTAGCAACCGGTTATATAAATGAACCATTTTATGTCTGTGTTTTAAAATGATCAAATCAAATTACTATAGAATCGAAACCTGAATTATCGCCATTTCTCTAAGACATAAAAACACGACAGCCATACTCTTCTCCACAAAAGGCTCCTGTAATGTTCTGCGATGCTCTGAGTGTCCTCTGCATCGTCCTTTGGCTGTGGGGAAGGGTGACCTGTCGGGGTGGTTAGTGAGGATATGCAGTTGTTTAAGGAAGAGCGGTGCTGGCTTCCTTAGCTGCACACCCCCTCGTCCCACTAACACCTGTACAGTTCAGCGACCAGAGTCCTTTGGGTGAGATAACTCATCTTTGACTACAGAAAAGACTTGGTTTTGAACCATCTATAATGTGGAACATGCCATTTTTAAAAGTTTTGTTATATGTAGGATCCTTTGTGGGGAGGGGCTTTAAAAATATTACTTCCATATTTAATTTGGTCATTTATGAATATATTCTCCATTATTCCAGTTATATCTGAAGTTATTATATTTTCACGGAATAGTCAATGGAATAGAAACATATGGATTAAACAGGCATTTTGATTGAAGATAGTTTGCATTCTATTAAAATTTCACAGAAATAAAATGTCTTTATAACTAGAAAAAAAAGACTTGGTTTCATGGATGCCTTCTAAGATGTCTGAGCTGACGATGATTTTTTTAAAAAAATTATTTATTTTATTTATTTATTTTTAGCTGCATTGGGTCTTCGTTGCTGCGCGCAGGCTTTCTCTAGTTGCGGCGAGCGGGGGCTACTCTTCGTTGCGGTGCACGGGCTTCTCATTGCGGTGGCTTCTGTGGTTGCGGAGCACCGGCTCTAGGCGCGTGGGCTCAGTAGTTGTGGCTCGTGGGCTCTAGAGCGCAGGCTCAGCAGCTGTGGTGCACGGCCTTAGTTGCTCCACGGCATGTGCGATCTTCCCGGATCAGGGCTCCAACGTGTGTCCCTCCATTGGCAGGCAGATTCTTAACCACTGCGCCACCAAGGGAAGCCCTGATTATGATTAAAATTGCTATGTCAGTGGAAAGTGAAGGATAAACACTGGCTAAAGTGAACTTCTAAGCTTTATTTAGGCTGATGTGTAGCAAAAGAGCTTCCATTATGGAGTCTTGTGTACCATTCATTGAGGCAAAAACTTTTTCGTCATCTCAATTAAGTTTCATCACCATCTTAAGAGTGAGATTTTATCATAATTGCCTTATGCAAATGAGGTTAAAGAGTATATTATGAGTATATTAGGGATAAGAATCCTGGCATATGGCAGGAAAACCTGTGTCTTCAGCAGGTACTAAAGATCAACCCTTCACTGAAAGCTACTAGATATTTGGGGAGCAAACCACCCATTTAAGTCTGTATATACCTTTACATAACATGATTTATAACAGTTGCATAATAGTCTTAAAGTCCAATAATTTTTGTTTCTTAAGCAGTAGAACCATTTCATTATGAATAATTTTAGGAGGTTGCCTAATAGGTAATGCATGTTAAGTCTGGGATGAATAAGAAAGAGACCCAGCCACTGAAATTCCCCGGTCACTGCTGTGGGGGACCTTTAACTCAAGGAGCTGCTGATGCAGCTCCTTGAGCTTTTCAGAACAAAGTTTGAAGAACACTGGTCTTAAATATAAGTGCTATATTTCAAGGAACCACTCCATTATTATGGGACCTTTAGGTTGGTCCTATTGCTCCCTCTTATAAGACCCGTTGTGTGGTCTTCATTGTTGTGAACATCTGGGTATCCTCAGCACTCGTCATCTTTCTGATTATCGCCATAGGATAAATTTCTAGAAGTTGGAATTGCTGGGTCAAAGTGGATGCATATTTTAAAGACATGCTTATTTCCAAGACTCCCTCCCGAAAGACTGAAACACATTAGCCTCCCACCAGTCAATTCCGAGTCTGCTCTTTTTCTCCATGTGCATTGTCACTTTGTGGATATATTTTTTTCTGATTAACTGCCAATTCGATAGGTCCCAAATTAGCATAGAATCTTGTTGTTTCCTTTTCATACATTTAATTGTTAGCGAAGGTGGTCTGAAATCTTCTCACCTGCCTACTTTCCTTTGTTCCCCAAAATTGCCTTCTATCAGCTTTTGCTTGAGAATAGTCATGCTTCTCTGTAGGATTTCTTGGAGCCGGTTGACAGTGACCAATAGAAGGACCCTTGGCTGTTTCAGATTTGACCTGACTGGTGCTCGATCCCTACACGAGCTGGGAGGAATGGGGGTGTGAGCCTTGGTGAGACCTAGAGAGGAAAACTTGCGAAGCAAATGCTCTGTTGACCCCTCACTCCTTCTGGATTCCTTCAGAGGAGTGAAGATGCTTTTATTTCCTCAAATGCCATTGTGACTGTGTATTTTTTGTATTGTTTCCCTTAAATAAATAAATATACATCTACATTTTTTCTTTTAAAAAATGAACCAATTTTTGCTAGTCACTTTGTGTCATTCATTTTAGGTCATGTAGAAATCCTTTAAAACATAGTATGCCAAGTGTCATTGCTGACTCTTATAATTATCCTGTAATTTTATTCAATCCTTGCTCAGAGAAGATGTTTTTATGGATTTAGCGTCACAGCAATGTATGCCCCCACCTCGCTGGCCCTACTGGGGAGCACTGCGTCAGGAACAGGTAAATGGTAAGAATAATAGCAACAATAACAGCAATTAACATTTCTATAGAACACCCACTTTGTGGCAACTTTTATATTGCGCCTGTGGTGAGTCAGAAATGCCATAGGCGGCTCCAGCTTTGTGGGGCATTATTATTTTCCCCCTACACTTAAAAAATATTTATCATTTTTCTAGGAAAATGTTTCCTGAAAACTCTTTAGATGGCTTGGCTTTGAGTTACAGAGATACACAAATCAGTTTCATGCTGAATTAATGCAGAGATCATGAGATTACCCCCCCGCCCCCACAGAGTTTTTGTCGGAGTTTGCACAAAACTTGGTTTGTTTCACGTTTATACCCCTGTGTGTGCATGTACTCACACATATGTGTGTAAATATACAAAAGGTTTTCATCTTAGGTTATAAGCACATACATATTATGTTCCAATCAATGAATTAGCTAGCAATGAAAGTAGCTTAAGTAAAAGAAGAAAAAGAAGGAGTATGTTATACAGGGGTGTCTCAGGCTGTTCACAGTCAGGAGTGAGCTGGTACTTGGGAATGGGCTGTAATCTGGACCTGGAAAACCATTGGGACTTTCTCTCTCCCTCTTGCCTCTGCTTTTTAGTTTTTGCTACATTCTGTATTTTTCTGCAGAGCAGGTTTTGTGTGGAAGAAAACATGAATAACCCCTAGTTTCTTCTACAGTTCCAGCCACCCACGGAGACTGGCTGGCTGGCTCTCATTCACAGTTCTACATTCCCTGGAAAGTTAGATTCTGCTTTGCCAAGGCCGGGTCATGTGACTGCTCTTGGCCAATGAGTGGACCTTGGATTCCCTGTCCAAACGTGGCAGCCTGGGGCTCCCCTTGGAGATCTGGCAGGAAGCTTCCCAAGAAGAGGGTTGGCTTCTGGCCTTGGCAGGCAATCCAAAAGGTGTCCAATATAATAAGAAAACAGCTACTCAGGATTTAGACACTAATCTCTTAGACTCTATCCAGGACATGTTAGCAAATGTAGTCTTCATTGTTTGTTCATGTCAGTAGGGGCTGAATTGTGAGACTAAGAGAAAAGTTATCATAACAATAAGATGCTTTATAAATATTGAGGGGCCAAGGTGCAAAGAATATTTTGTGAAACTTCATGGAGATAAATAATGAAGTATGTATGGCAACTTTTTGCTTTCTTGTATACATACTTTGGTATTGTAGAATGTTTTCTACGGTTAGCTTGTAGAAGCAAAAAATCTGTGATGCACTGAGAAGAAAATCGTCCATATGTGTTATGGACTGAATGTTTGCATCTCCTCCAAATTCATATGTTGAAGCCCTACTCCCTAACACAATGGTATTTGGAGGTGGAGCCTCTGGGAAGTAATTAGGTTTAGATGAGATCATGAGCTTGGGGCCTCCTGATGGGATTAATGTCCTTGTAAGAAGAGAAATCGACCGGAGCTCTCCCTTTCTCCACCATGTGAGGACAGAGTGAGAAGGTGGCCCATCTGGAAGCTGGGAAGAGAGCTCTCCAGGATCCAGATCAGTTGGCACCTGAATCTTCCACAACCCAGTCTCCGTAACCGTGAGAACAAAATTTCTGATGTTTAAGCCACCCAATATTCTGTTAGGACATTTGTACCTGCCTGAGGCAGTTTGTAGCTATTCATTAAGTTATTCATCAGTCCTTTGTTTAAAACCAGTGGATTAATTATCCCAATAAATATGTGTTAAGTGCCTACTCTGTGCTAGGAACTTACACAGTAGTAATGAGGATACTGCCTGGAGCCCTCCTGAAATACATAATGTTGTGTGGGAGAAAGGGGAGAAAGACTGAGCCATGTATACAGATCACAAAACAAGTGCAATTTCAAGGTGTGTAGGTGCTATGAAGGATGTAAATAGGTTGCTGAAATTGAGAGTCTGTGGACCTAGGGATGGACTAGGGATGTTTTCCTTACCACTGTTTTCAGGTCATGAAAAGGATGCTTGGGATTGAGACCGCAAGAATGGGAAGAATTGGGCAAAGGCCTTTCCAGACAGGGGGAAGGGCAGTTTCCTTGCTGGGTCATAATGAGCAAGGCAGATTGGGGTGTGCATGAGCCTGGGTCATGAGGACCTGGTAGATGGTGAGTTTTTAACAAGTCTGCATGGTTCGTAATCCTTTTTTTGGAATATAAGACAGATACAGCAACAAGGAAATACATCTGGGGATGAGAGGTACAGGGGACTGTGGGGTCACAGTCAGCATCCAGATTTCTTTGGAGGGAGCAAAGAAAGTAGGGAAGACTTCTGAGCATCTCAGGTTGGCTGAGGTGTGCCAGTGTACGGTCTGGGTGTTAGCTATTTTTGTTTCATGTAAAGCATCACATGTCGCATTCAGAGGTGTGATTGAGAAGGTCACTAAACAGGGGATCCCACTGAAACTGGAAGACAGATCTCAAGGTTGACCTTAAAAAAACAATATGCCAAAAGAAAATACATTTAGCAATTGTTTAGTTAAATTACCAAGAAGGCAAATATGTCCTTCCAGTGGTAACATTATTTGTGAGTTATTCTGCAGTTTGATTAACTGCATCATTGTGTGTTATTGTACATGTGGATGTATGTGTGTATGTTGTGTAAGTAGCAGAGGAACAGGAGTTGAGCTTGTATTGCCCGTATCTTGTGGAAATGGAGAAACCTACTCCTTACCATATGCTGAGACCAAAAGAAAATACATTTAGCAATTATTTAGTTAAATTACCAAGAAGGCAAATATGTCCTTCCAGTGGTAACATTATTTGTGAGTTATTCTGCAGTTTGATTAACTGCATCATTGTGTGTTATTGTACATGTGGATGTATGTGTGTATGTTGTGTAAGTAGCAGAGGAACAGGAGTTGAGCTTGTATTGCCCGTATTTTGTGGAAATGGAGAAACCTACTCCTTACCATATGCTGAGACTGGGCTGTGCCCGTTTGGCTGATTGAGGAATGCAAGATATACAGCAGAGGGCTGCCATCATCTTTCCCTGTCAGTGACCTCTTAACGTCACTGACAGACATGGAACTTTGCTGGATCCTTGGAAACGAGAGAAGGAAAATACCCATCAATTCATTCAATTCTCTCTGGGAAGCCAAGTTGCAGTTCGTTCTCCATTTGTTGTTGTGGTTACTAGTTTCTTGTCTGGAGCAGTTTCTGACTTGTGTTCCTAATCAACACTCTAATGGGATTACTCATGTTTCATTTAACATGTCTTGAAATAAACTTTTGGAAGTATTCCTTTTCTGGGTAGAGGCATTACTGGCAACACGAATCAGCCTTTTAGGTGGATGGGGTAGAGATTGGATAAAGAGAGGGCTCCTGCAGGCTAGAGTTCGGAGGCAGTCTATCTCTGTGGCATGGTTTGAAGCCCATTGGGAAGAAAGGTCTGCTTGGTCTCCGCAAAAGTGCCACGGTATCTGAAGTTCCACTATTAACATGCATGCCTTTGAGTCAAAATAACTTTACTTAGTGGGACATTACAGGCAAAGATGAAGATTCAACACCTTTTGGTGAATGAATTTTTGTAGTGGCTCATGTTCCTGCCATAGATGAAGTTATAAGATACTTGGGAAAAGAGGAGATCCTGAAATGAGGAAAGATGACAGATGATGGAGAGAAGTGTGTGTGTGTGTGTGTGTGTGTGTGTGTGTGTGTGTGTATGTTTGGGAGGGGGACTCAGATAAACACAGAGAAGTGGGAGGGCAGTTGCATTGGTACTTTTTTCTCCAGATTGTTGAGGATTTCTGCAGGATGGTGGGACTGAGCAGAACAAAGTGAACCGCCCAGTGCAAAGTGTTCCTAAAAGACCCCTAATTTAAATTGTCCTTTCCCACCCCGGTGATGTCTCTTCTCTGCCACCTTTATTGCCTCGGGTTGTCTGGCTTGTATAATAAGCTCTACTGTTTCCATATTGTAAGGGAGCTTAAGATGGATGACATCTGAGAAGTGAATTTCTGTGATCCTGGTAAAGGTTTATATAAAATTCTCTTACCTACTTATTTAACTCCGCTTTGGAAATAGTGACAATTGTTACTATGTCCTAAAGACCTTACATTTAAATTTATCTTCTACATGGGGGCTGCTGAAACATCCAGAAACGAGCGTAGGGTCCCAGTGTGATCAATTATCCCAGCTATTAGAGCATCTCATCACTTTCTGTGATGGGAGTGCTCTGAAACCTCAGACAGTGTTTTTATACTGGTGTGTATCTGTGTGTGTGTAGACTAGTCTCTCATTGTAGACGCATTTTAATAACAACCCCTGGGCCCATCTGGACCATAATGATGGCCTCAGTTCTCCTGTGGAATTCCCAGTATCCAAATATTTCTCTCAGATTAAATATCTGTATTTAAGATGATTCCCTCCTTGGGTGTTGCTCTCATTTTCCCACCATAAATCTCCCTTTCTGTCTTTCCTTTCCCCTTTGGATTATCCATGAGACCCATTGTTCATGGACCTCATAGGTCCCAGCTGACCTTCAGCTGTGAAGTTAATAATCTGGTAAGGGGAGAATTCATTTAGGAAAAAGCCAAAATATCTGGTTCTGCTTAAAATTAGATCTAAAAAGCCAAGACCTATATGGGGCCTGAGAAAGTTGGAGCATGAGTGAGTTCTCTTGGTCTTCTCAAGGTCTCACCACAAAGTGAGACCCAAGGGTATTTCACCCACGTCAGTTACCGCTGATGGTATGTTGGCTGTTTATGTTATTATTGTTCGTCAACTCATAATATCATTTTATCCCTTAGCGATTGAAGCTCAGTTGTCAGATCAATCTCATTTTACGGCTTGGCTCCATCCGGAAAGCCAGTTATGTGAACTTGAATGATTTGTTCAAATTTCTTTGGATGCAGTTGTTTTTTTTTGTTTTTTTTTTTACCTGTAACACGGGAATGCTGGTGTCTATGTTGAGAGGTTGCTCTGAGGATGATCGATATTGTAGGTAAAGCATATGTTATTAATAGAAGCCACATGAGAGTTTCCTGTCCAGTGGTGGCCTGTTTCACCTGCCTCTAGACATCGTCTGTTGTATCCTTTGGGTACCACATTCTACATTCACTCTGTTTGCAATAGCCTGTGTGGTGTTGCATTCAAAGAACACTCATAATTCCCCCTGTGGAGACGGGAATATATAGCATGGTGGTTAAACCCCTTGTCACCCTCTTACTAATTGTATGACCTTGAATAGGGCACTTAACTTTTCTTAACTTTAGTTCCTTTATCTATAAAATGTGGACAATTATAGTACCTATCTCATAGGGTTGTTTTTATAGAATAAAGCATATATAAAGTCCTCAGTACAATATCTGATGTAAATACTGGAAATTGTTTTGATTTATTTAGTATTGTTATTGTTACTATCGTCATCGTCATCATGTGTCATTTTTATAAATTAGTGGTTCTCATCCAAGGAATATTTCATCCCCCAGGGGACATTGGGAATGTCTGGAGATGTTTTTTGGTTGTCACGGCTTTGGGGTGTACTACTGGCATCTAGTGGACAGAGACCTGGGATGCAGTTAAGTATCCTGCAGTGCACAGGACAGCCTCCTTTAAAAAAGAATTATGTGGTTCCAAGTGTTGATAGTGTTGAAGTTAAGGAACCGTGATATAAATAAATTGTCCACAGCAGTCAGTGATGTCATCTGGAAATCTTTCCTCTGTTTTGATGTTCTGGAATTACCGTGTCCCTTTTACTAAGCCATCTGAAAAATGCTTTGTTTTGCAGAATGATGAATTCTTTGGAAATTTCTGCCTTTCTGTGTTCTGTGCCAAGCAGAGTCTGTGCCAGGCTGTGTTCAGGAGCTAATGGTGTGATACTTCTCTGGGTTTTTACATTGCTGAGACAAATGTTTGATTTTCAAACTTCTTGAAGGTTACACATGGGACTTGAATGTCCTTGGAGTTGTCCCAGGGAGAGGCGAAGAGTGGATTTTAGAGATTCCTTAAACAGTTGTGCTAGATTCTTGTTAATTTATCATTATTATCTTAAAGGTTTAAGTAGTTTTTATGGACCTTCATTAAAATTTTTTTGAGGCCCTCATGTTATCATTCCTGTGTAAGAGAAGGTATGAGGTATTTTGTCCTTAGTAAAATTTATTTAACAAGTTATTTTGCCTTCTGACATTCTCAAGTGATGAATGGAACAAGGTTTCACAAAGGGAACAGTTTTAAGATGAGAATTTTGAGGGAGCACATCGTGTCACATCTGAATATTTCCATAGTATATCTTTTATTTATAGTCAACAAGCATGTAGATAAAAATTATTTAAACATTGACTGTTGAGAATAAATGTATTACAAATAGAAACCTTTAATGCATTTTCATTTGCAGAAAACCCTTCACAATAAATACCAGCTGTGTAATTTAGGTTACATTTTCATGTCCTGACAGAATACTGTTAGATTCCTCATACTATTTTTAGTCTGTATCACTGCTAGATTAGAGATGTTTGCTCCAATAAGAAAAATCAACTAATTTATCCATTGTCTTATTCAAAACCTGTTTCACTTTCCAAGTAGCTGAAAACAAAGAAATAAAAAGTGGGAGGAAGATGTTATTAAAAAGAAAAGGAGGCCATACTGAGTGAGTCTGTTGGGATTGCTGAAAATGTTGTCTTTGTTTTCATCTGCTTGATGGTTTCATGGATGTAACCACCAGTAGAAGACATCTAGGTGTAGACTCAATTTGTGTTCCTCACTGTGGGTAAGCTAGATGTCAACAAAAGATAGACACACCGGAGTGATCCTTTGAGGGGAGTCTTGGAGAATGTGTTGGAGTCATCAAGGAAGGAAAAATGGTCAGCATTCAGTCCTTGCGGCATGAGATTAAGGTTTCCTCAGTCATTCGTTCTTTTAGCAAGCCATTCGATAATTACATAATTGAGTGTTGGTTATATGCCAGACACTGTGTACTTGATGGGGTTTACGGGGATGAACAAAAGAAAGATGGTTCTTGCTTGAGTGTTGCTACCAGTTTACTAATTCTCATTCATGTGAACAACTGGGTAGAGCCACTGGTTTTTAATTCCAGCATGCAGTGTAGGGTTGGGTTATCTCATATTCTGGGGGCGGCGGGTGGGGTGGAGGTTAAAGTAATTGCAAAGGACTTTTACTTTTTAAAAATATTTATTTATTTATTTATGGCTTCGTTGGGTCTTTGTTACTGAGCGCAGGCTTTCTCTAGTCGAGGTGAGCGGGGGCTACTCTTCGTTGCAGTCTGCGGTCTTCTCATTGCGGTGGCTTCTCTTGTTGTGGAGCACGGGCTCTAGGCGTGCGGGTTTCAGTAGTTGTGGCTCACGGGCTCTAGAGTGCAGGCTCAGTAGTTGTGGCTCGTGGGCTGTAGAGTGCAGGCTCAGTAGTTGTGGCGCACGGGGTTAGTTGCACCACGGCATGTGGGATCTTCCTGGACCAGGGCTCAAACCCGTGTCCCCTGCATTGGCAGGCGGAGTCCCGAACACTGCACCACCAGGGAAGCCTGCAAAGGAGTTGTAAATTTTTCTAGACATATCTTACATAATTCTTTTACCCGCTCCCTTTATGTTTAGTTTCATGACTAATACATGAATGCATCCATATGGTCAAAAATTAAAACTCCAAAGATAAAGGGAAATTTGCCTCCATTTCTTTCTCTTCCCTCCCTCCCTCAACGGAATAGAACTCAGAATTCCCCTATCAGAAGCAGTCATCTTGTTCAGACTTCTTCTGAGAGAGAGAGGTCAGGGAAGGAGGCAAGGAGAAAGTTTTCAGGGGCCAGATTTGTGTCTCCAGTTCTCTGAACAGTGTCTGGCACATAGTAGGAGCTTGGATAAGTTTTAATGGAATGACTGTTTTTAAATGAATGCAGATACTTTGGAGATTAATAAAATAGAAACTCTTTTGGTGAATTTCTTAATAGTTTTTGTTTATATGTATTTTCTTAACCAACAAATATTAAAAATATAAGTACTGTCATTCCACTAAACTTTAAAACCTATCTGTGTATTTGGAAAATTTTGGAGCCACTGGGTTGGAGTGTTGGACAAGCAGTGGATGGGAAAGTTCCTGGAAAGTGAGGCAGGCTGCCAGGAGATGGTTTCCCAGATTTGTAGGGATCTTCCTCAGAACCTGGATAATGTGGAGCTTTTTCTGGCCAAGTTTGCCTAAGATACTACTTGAGCGAAGTGATCCAAATGCAAAGATTTTTCCTCCAAATTTTTTGGTCGTCTTGATGGCATCTAAACTCTAAGCAACCTGTCATTTTTCTAGAATGTTATGAGTTGCATTGATCTCAAGACCTTGCTACTTTTACTGGTTCAAAGCTTCAGATTTTTCTTTTCTTTTCTTTTCTTTTTTTTTTTTTTTAAAACCAGCCCCTTGAATGTATAGTATTAGACCTGGAAGCACTCAAGCCATTGATAGTGACTGCATCAGTATTTTTGTATAACTGGAAGCTAAACACCTGCTGTTGTTTGAAATCTGTATTTTTTTTCCCCCCTGTCTGTGGTTGTTCCTTGCTATTTCAAAAATGAATATTCCACTGGACATTTTAACTCCGTGGTATTAGCCCCGAAGAATGTTACCCAGAGTTCTTTCTCATTTTCGTAAACATCTAAAATAGAAACCAGTGTTGCTCGGCGGTTTGCAAATAAATGTAAGGTGACTGAGAAGGAGAGCTAAGTAAGAACTTGCAGAGAAATTTGCCTGAACTCACCTGATTCATACCACCTTCCTGCCTCCAGGAAAAATAAAAAAAATATGTAACAAATAGATTCATTCTAAGACAAAGGAAGTAAATATGCCAAAGAGTTTCTGGTAGACTATAAGAACATTGAAATACTTAGAAACCATAGGAGTGGACACATTTTTATTTTTTCGGTTTTTATTATTTCTCGTTCCCAGACATGACAGTTTTGCCAGTTTCTTGTATGGCAATTTTTTCTCCCTAATTTAAATATATCTCCCACGGTGGGAGTACCTATTGCAATGAACACATTTCATATTATTTGAAGCAGTTCCTAGTTTGCCCACTGAACTCCTGTTTGCTGGACTGTTTGCTGGGTGATCAGGAGACTGTAATAATGTTGAATGGGTCTAGCTGACACCTCAAGTCTGACCTTCTCTGCAGATCCCTCCATCTCCTCCTGGGGATAAGAGAGAAATTCAGAATTACTGAAGGGTGCCCTTCAGTTTTAAATAAAATACTCTGAAGTAATGAAGGGTTGATTGTATTTAACAGTTAACACTTTACCTGTGCGGCCCCCCCCCCCCAATTTTACCTACTTATACACTGAACTTTTATGGCACCTTTAAATGTGTGACCAAAAATTGATGAAGAAGAAGAAGAAGAAGATGATGATGATGGTGGTGGTGGTGGTGATGGTGGTGGTGGTGGTGGTGGTGATGATTAGCACTTACTAAGGGCTTGCTGTCTGCCAGATATTTTTCTAAATGCTTTACATACATTGAGTCATCTCTCTTACTTAGAACCCAATATGGGGGCAGCATTATTAGTATCTCCATTTATAGATGAGGAAACAGAAGTATTGGGAGATGAAGTAACATACTTAAAGATGGCTCAACTAGTATGTGGTTGACCTGGAATTCTGTAGCCTGAATCTTAATTCAGGGTGTCGAAAAAATCTGGAAAAACAGTATAAAATTATTTTTGAGCAATATGTTAGTTGTTCGAATAATATGCTCACTTTTTTTTTCTTTAACTGCTAGACATCTTTTCAACTGAAGAGCACTGAAATGTAAAGCATTGGGTCTACTTATTAATCTGGAGAACAATGTACAGTATGCTACAGCATTTCCAAAGAGTTTTGAAACACTGATCAAAAGAATATACTTTAAAAATATTTAAACGTAGGTTTTAGTATTCATTTAAAACAATAGTTGACTGATTTGTGAATCAAACTTTTAGTATAGCTGTAGCATTTCTGGAAAGTGTTTTAATTAAAAGAAACCTCAGTTCACAATGAGGGTTGCCTTAGATCTTGGGAATATTTATTTTGACTGCAATCTTCTTGAGTGTAGAGTTTAATGAAACTCAAGGCATTCTTCCAAAGCCACGGTAAAGAGGCAAGAACTGTAGCAGCTCTACACCCATCTTGACAGGAGTCCTACCACTGAAGTCTTTCTTTGGAACTTAAGGGTGACATGTTTGATGTATGTTTCAGAATGATGTCTGCTCTCTGGGCTCTGATGACTTAAGTTTCCTGGGAGGAAGGACATGGAAGGGTGGGGAGGTCATTGTTCAAAGCATTTGTGGCTGTGTTTTGTTTTTTTTTTAACATCTTTATTGGAGTATAATTGCTTTACAATAGTGTGTTAGTTTCTGCTTTATAACAAAGTGAATCAATTATACATATACATATGTTCCCATATCTTTTCCCTCTTGCGTCTCCCTCCCTCCCACCCTCCCTATCCCACCCCTCCAGGCGGTCACAAAGCACGGAGCTGATCTCCCTGTGCTATGCGGTTGCTTCCCACTAGGTATCTACCTTACGTTTGGTAGTGTATATATGTCCATGCCTCTCTCTCGCTTTGTCACAGCTTACCCTTCCCCCTCCCCATATACTCAAGTCCATTCTGTAGTAGGTCTGTGGCTGTGTTTTTAAAAGGAAGAATTGAAGGTGTGTTCTAGCAACTCAGGCAAGTTGTATCCCGGTCAAGAGCTGTATCTCAAGAGCTGTACTGCCCATATACTAACATTCCAGGTTTATCTAATCCAAGGATGTACTTGCTCATAACACTGCAAGCATAGCATACTTTTCCAGCGTGCTGAATCAGTTCTGTTATTTTCCCTGTCTTTATTCTGGAACTCTTCAAAGTTCCTGAATGTTAATATTGGTTAAAATATTAATATTTATAGAAGCTGCGTTTCTGTTTTCTTTGTTTTTCATTTTAAATCTGTTTCGTCAGAAGCAGAAGTTGCCATACTTAGAGTAATTAAAATGCTTTTCTAGAATAATGCAGTTAGTCCTAAGCTCTCTCAAGGCATCTTAACCCTATTAAAGCTTCCTTACAGGCTTCTTCAGTGTTGTCCGCACTGCAGTGTTTATCTGTCTCCACTCTTTCTTTGAAAACTTGAGAGACCATTGAAGCTGGGTTATGCCTTGTATTGTCCACACTAATTAGGCTTGACTTCTATCTCAGAGACTGAGGGTTTTAATTTTTTTCCCTAAAGTTAAAAAACTACCAACAAATAATCACTCAAGATTCAGTGTGTAACAAATTATCATGACTCCTGAGGCATAGCCAAAGTTTTCTCGATAAATAGCAAGTGCTATTAAAAAAAAAAAAGTATGTTTAGTTTCACTTCAAGATCACATCGTGAAAAGACGAAGGGAGAATGAAAAATTCTTGAATATTTGTTGGCCACAGCTAGCGCAAGGATCCTCAAACTGTGGCCCTCAGGCCAAATCTGGCCTGTGATGTTTTATAAGTAAAATTTTTTTTGTACTGCATGGCATGTGGGAATTTAGTTCCCTGACCAGGGATCGAATCCGTGCCCCGTGCAGTGTAAACGTGGAGTCTTAACCCCTGGACTACCAGGGAAGTCGCTATAAGTAAAGTTGCAATGGAACACAGTCATTCTCATTTGTTTCTGTGTAGTCTGAGGCTGCTCTCCCACTAAAACAGCAGAATTGAGAGGTTAGGGTAGAGACTGTACAGCCTGCAGTGCCTAAAATATTTACTATCTGGTACTTTATTATAGATAAGATATGCCAACCCCTTAGAGCATGAGAATCAGTGTAACTGTCATTCATACGGTTTAAGCTTTATAAAGTATTCAAATTGAATGACTAAAAATACCTCAGTTCTGCTTCATAGCACATCTTAACTTGCTATTAGCAGGCTTGCCCCGCTTAGATTTCACGGCGCTCAGAGCCTGTTCCCCTGGGAGCCAAGGTGCCCCACTCCCTCCATGTTCTCTGTTAGGTAACCAAACACCCAACAGAAAATTGCAGGATGAGGGCCAGGTTGACGCAGGCAAGGCCAGGAACAGAGACCATGGGGAGGCCATGAAGTGAGGGCCTCACCCCAAGGTGACCTTAGGCCAGAAGGACTGAGCACTGTGGTGGCAGCTGAGGAAAAGAAAGGGTTGAGTTTTGAGATTCCCTTATATATTCTAGGTTCTAGTCCAGTGTCAGATAGGTGATTTGCAAATATTTCCTCCCAGTCTGTAGCTTGTCCTTCCATAGAGCGAAAGTTTTACACGTTGGTTAGGTCTCATTCACAGTTTTTTCTTCTATGGATGGTGATGTTGGCCCTTCCAGGTCTTCTAGCCGTGGCTTTCCTCTCATCCTTTTATGGTTATTGTACCTTCTAGCTTTAGGATGTGGTCCAGGAAGGGAAAAACTTGGGACCCAAGCCGTATTTTGTATTGTGGATGTGCAATAAATCCCAGATACTCTGGCCATTTTGTCCCAGGAGAAAGGAAGGGGATGGGTTTTCCGGGAGTCTGCAGGCTCACTGGAGCGCAGTCTGAGGAGAAGGTTGGAGAACTTCTTAGCCAGCGGGAGCTTTAAGCACCGTCTGGATCCACAAGGTGCTAGCATCACATAGCAGAAAATAGACTTGTTTTTTCCTATGTGGTACAGGTGCAGAAATATATCTGTGTAATCTGTTTTCTTTTATCTTTTCCATAACTAGAGTCTCCTTTAGAGTGTAGAGAAGACAAACCGAGGGGAGGAACCCAGGACAGAGTGCCCTGGAAATGCAGTTCTCCCAGACAACACAGCTCTCTAGCTGCTTCACCCAGGCAGGTGGTTGGTCAGATATTTGCTTCAGTTATTTTCTCTGAAATCATTATCTCTTCTAGATAGCGCCCCAGATTCTTAGCTAACCCCTTGGAATTAGCTCAGTGGTTATTTTAATTCTCTAACTTATCCATAGTCTCCTTTGGGATAAATACTTTGAACAGTGGTGCTTACAGACAATGCCTCAGTCATCCTCCTTTTCTGATCAGTTGGAGGTAGGGGTTTGGATAATTTCTCAGTTCCGTCTCACCTCTACCATCATGTGATTTTGGGATTCACAGTGGAAGGCAGTTGGTTTAATTACCTCAGGCTGTGCTGGCGAGGGCTCTTTACATTAGTACCATTGTGCATAATTAACCAACTTATATATCAGTCATTTTATCCTTTGCCAGGGCCTGAGTAATTTTATTAAAGATGGTCACAGATAGATTCATCCCATATACCATCTGCCCTAGCTAAACTGGCTTCGTCCCTTCAGTTGAGCCCAGAGTGCCTAAATGGTACGAATCAGTTGAATGTGACCAAGCCCTGCCAGTAAATGTCACGTTCAGTCCGTGGCTCTGCCTTCCAAAGTTCCTGTCTTCCTAAGCTTGGCTTCCCCAGAGGCAGCCTTCAAAGGGTTTCTCATCAAGGCAAGAAACCTGTTCAACTTAGCTGATTGCCTGAACAAATCATTAGGATCAGAATTTAGCCTTATAATGAACCAATTTTTTAAACTCAAAAACAGTAGTTCTCCTACTTTGATGTGCTTGAGAATGAATCAGTGAGACAGACTTAAAATACAAATTCTAGGGCCTCACCTCAGAGGTTTTGGCTTAAAAGGATGGAGTGGAGCTAAGAACGCTGTTTTAAAAAGGTACCTACAGGCAGTTGGGTTGCTCGTCCCACAAACCTCACTATTGCACAAACCTCACTATTACATCAAGGGGTGGGGGGGAATATATATATGTGTGTGAAGGTAATGTATTTTCAGCGTAGAAAACTTGGCAGATGGAAAAGGATGAAGAGGAGAGTAAGCACTGACCATAAGCTATCAATGAGAATATTTACCTCATTGTTGATTTCATTTAGGAGGAAGGATGGTAAATCCTCCATTTCTTCCCCTTCTCTTGCCCTTTTCCTTCTTCCTTTTGTCTCCTCCCTCCTTCCCTTCTGTGTTTAAAATATGTAACTCTATATCCACTGATAATTTTTTGAAATTCTCATTTGTAAGCTTCTTCTACCTAATGTCCCTTAAATATTTTCTAACACTGATATCTTTTCAACCATGTGCTTTTTAATTGCTGTCAGTCAGTCACTGGGATGTGGGCTCATGAGGGCAGAGATCTTATTTTGTTCACAGCTGAGCCCACTGCCTGTTACAGTGCTCATAAGAGATGGTAAATATAGGTTGAGCAGTATCTAAACTTGTGAATCATAATTTATTTAACTAATCCTATATGGCCTGTCATTTAAGTTTCCACCCAATTTTTGTTATTGTAACACACTAGTTAACACACTTGTATACATATATGTATTAGTATATTTATCTAGCCATTTTCTTTAGAAAATTATACATCAGGTGGAATTCTATATTGAAGTGGAAATATCAGACCAAAGAGTGTTTTGATGAGCAAATAAACCTATTCCACTTAACTGAAGCATAAAAGGAAATTTATTGAAGGGCTCAAGGACAGCTTCTAGAACCCAAGAGCCAGGAAGAGAGCTGGGCCTCCTGGGGAACTTGACCTGGTTGGTAGAAATTCAGTGAGCAGAGTTCCAGTTTGTCTTTCCTTGATTTTATTTCCTTCCATCTCTTTATTTGCATCTACTCCATTTTCCTTCCCCTGCCAACTAGCTTTCTCTGTTTTCACATGTTCATGTGGAAGAATGGCCATTGCAGCCCTGACTTTATGGGATGTTTCAGCAACGGAGCCACAACCAAACACCTAGAATTTGTGTCTCAATTCTGAATACTGGGAAGGAGTCTCTGACGGACCTAGCATGGGTCAGCCAGCTCTGATGGGGGAGATCATGTGTTCTGTACAAGGAGGCAGGTTGATCATCAGGGGCTTGGGGTGAGAAGTTGACAGGAATGGGGGAATGAACAGCAAGCACTGTAAGGGGTGTCCCTTGCTAAAGGATTGCATGTATAAAGCATGTGGATGTGAACATTCTTTTATGACACCAGTCTCTAACTACTGTAGGATTGAAAGGTCCCCCTGTCCCATGTTCCCCCAGGAGACTGAGATTATTCGGTCGAAGAGTTATGAGGCTACCATTTCCCTACTTTATTAGCTGAAGGTTAACATTTTTTATCCTGTAGTCAATTTAACAGAACTAGTACAATGTTATCTTATGAAGTTCTAATTCTTAGTGTTTTGGGAAAAATAGGCTGTGTTTTTGTCCTCTATGTAACCAATAATATGGCCACCCAGTTTGGCTTTTAGTCCAAAGGAGGAGCATTACTAGACTTCAGAAGGGTTGGATTAAAAACTCACTGAGTCTCAGCTAATAAAAGACTGATTTAGGCAGAACCATGCTGGGCAAATATTTTGCAAGAAGCCTTCAATGGACTTCCTTGTTCTTTTTCTTTTTTCTTCCCTAATTATGTGAACTGCTGTAATTAAGAAAGCGTTAAGATCAAAATGTGAAACAATGCGGGCTTCCCTGGTGGTGCAGTGGTTGAGAGTCCGCCTGCCAATGCAAGGGGCACGGGTTCGTGCCCTGGTCCGGGAAGATCCCACATGCCGCGGAGCGGCTGGGCCCGTGAGCCATGGCCTGTGAACCTGCACATCCGGAGCCTGTGCTCCGCAACGGGAGAGGCCACAACAGTGAGAGGCCTGTGTACCGCAAAAAAAAAAAAAAAGTGAAACAAAGCATTTTATCATTTGTTTTTCTTTTTTTTAAAATTATGGTCCAGTGGTCTTATAGTTGTTCCTAATCTTTTAACATTTATCTTGATTTTTAAATGTTGGGTTTATTTGGTGAAATTAGGGTAATTATAAACTTGCTTTGGCTCTTAGGAAAGTTAGAACTAGTTTTTTCCCCCAAATCCTTGTTTGATTTTTAAGAAGAATAATCTTTCTGTTCGTCATCTTTAGTCCTGCAAGTTTTGAAATGAGAGGGATGCAGTATATTTATTACATTAATAATGATGCTAAATGATTATGCTTTTAATAATAATGCTTGTTCTGAGTGCTCTGGGCAAGACATCATTTTGAGGAATTAAAGATTTTTGTTTGTGTGCAAGATGCTTCCTTTTTGTGAAAAATAGAACAAAGACAGGAAATTTTGATGAAATTATTGAGGTTGTATTCTGTTGAAGGACTTCATAAAAACAAGCCTTGTGATTTTTTTTTCCCATTTGTAAAGTACTTCATAAATTTTACATAATCCTCACCAGTTTTGGGTCCCCAGTGGCAGCATTAGGACCCTGAGGGAGTGAGACATTTACAAAATCAGCCTCTTGAGGTGTTTCTATCCCATTATTCAATGTTTAATGAGCCCACAGGGTACTTGCTTGGACCGTGCAAGAAAAAGGTTTTCTGCAGTGGCCTTAGAGATTTGAGCATGGAGGCACCTTTTATTCAAAATGACAGAAATGGCTCCCTAAGTTGGGGCTCAGAGATTCGAGTTTGATTTCTGAATTTTCCCCAGACTGGCTATAGCTGACTTTAAATTATCTAGACTTTCTGATAATCGTCTGCCTCAAGTGCAAAATGGGTCTTAACTAAACCTCTCAGGATTGGTTGAAGGATTAAATGGTACTCAGTGATTTGCAGAATGTTCTGTGACTTGTGACTATAGGTTGTAGTCAGGATTTCAGCATCTGGGTTGGTCTCTTGTCTCCCCCAATAGGACTTCCCAAGGCCTTTGTTACCGCCTGCAGGAGCTCATGACCCAGGAGGATTAAGCATCCTTTGAGAATGGTGAGGAGGGAGGAACCCCATAGGATGGGGGTAGCCTCACTAGTCCACATGCTTGCTTTTCTTTCTTCCCTAATAACGAGGTGTTTTTGGTCTTTTTGTTTTCTTTTTTGTTTGTTTTGTGAGTTTCGTGCTTGGGGAATCAATAAACTTTTCTAAATTTTCCTTTTAGTCTCCCTGAGCAAACCCCACACGTGATTGGAGAAGTCGTCTTCTAATGTTATTTTCCTTTGAGAATGCCCAATTTCTGTGAATATTGACTTACTTTCTGAGATGCTTCAGTTTGGTGTGAGTAGCAATACAGAGAAAAATGCAAACTGGAAGTAATTTGGAGGGAGCTACTGTACAGTTGATTTTATTACAGCAGAGGGTCTTGAGTGCAAGCTGGATTTGGTAGTCTTTCTTAGCAGTCCACAGACCTCTGTGACACAGCTGGCAGTAGGGCCTGTGAGGAGTCAATTTAGGTAGAACAAACTGAAAAGGCATCTTCCTGAAATAGAGTGAAATGAATTATCTAAAATCCTTAGGCAAAAGTGGTCATGACTTATGTGAGTACTAGCAACTTGTTTCCAGAGGGAAGCAGCTGTTACAGTAGCAAAGAAATGATAATTGGAATAAGAGAGGCTAGGTTTGGGGTCCAAGTATTATTACTGAGTTCATGACCTTGGCTAGTCTATTCTTCTTTTTGAATCTCAGTAGTACTATTTGTAGGATTGGAATGAGAGCCCCTACCTCGTGGGATGGTTGTGGGATTGCTAGGACAAACTGCATATGGAAAACTCTTTGTAAAAGTTTAAAGTGCTTTTAACCTACATGTGATTTGTGAGTCCTGCCCACATGGGCTTTTGGAGACTTCTTGCACAGTTGAGTGACAAAGTATGTTGATTACTTTCTAAGGTTTCTAGTCTGACCTCAAGGAATTCAGAAGAGTCTAGAAAATGTGGAGGAAAGGAAAAATGCAGCTTCCAGACTTGCAGGCCATTGCAGCCATGGCTCCCGCAGGATCTAGCCTAAATAAACATTTTTTTGTGATTGGCTCATCTTTACCTCCTTCACCCTTGTCAGTCTCTGTTCCATACTTGGTTTCAACTATATTAAACTCTGTTATTTCTTGACCTCGTTAAGCTATCCTGCTCCCAAGCTTTTGTACAGGCTTTTTTTTTTTTTTTTTTCTGCCAAGGGTATTTTTTCTGCTTATGTCAGTGGCTAGATCCTGCTCTTAAATTTCAGCTGTATTATCCACATCCATTTATAGTTATTAGTAACCACCCAAGGTTAAATTAGGTGTGCAACCTCTGTGTTCCCATAACACCACCTGCCTAGCCCTGACATTCCAGTCTCTTTTGTTAGCACCCATTTCTGTTTGTCCATCTGGTCTACAAGACTGTGTGCTCCCAGAGGGCAGGGAATGTGCCCTTTTTGCTGTCATGTTTCTAAGCACCTAATATAGCCCCGAGTTACATGGAGTAATTTTTAGGTATATAAATGAACGACGTGTGAGAGTTAGTTTCCTTGTCGTTCAAGTACAACGTGTTTTGGCATTCTATTTAAAGTTTCTGGGCTGCCTAGAACCGTCTAAACATGACATCTTTGTTTTGACAGTAGACTCTTCTGTATAAAATGGCAGAAGAAGGCTTTTCAAGTTGAGTTTATTGTTTGGTGATCGAGTTTCTTGTAGAGCGTGTTGCTATGAAAGTGCTCCAGTGCCTGATAAACTCTAGGTGCCTCGAAGATGACTGGGGTCTGTGTCTGCAATAGCTCATCCTCCACCCATTTGTTAATCCCAAATGAAAAATCATTCTTAAAAAAATCATGCCTAATTTTTATTGTGGCTGAGCTTAGAGGGAAATAGAATTTTTGCAACTAAACCTGGCTTGTGGGCAGGGAATAGGACCAGTATTATTATTGCTAAAAATACTATTCTGATGTCAGACCGTTTGAAATATGAGATGGTTGGATAGGAATGTGGCTTCTTCTAATGAAATGTTCTGTGCTTGTGGTTTATTGAGAGGTGCATTGATTGAAGAACTTTAAATAGGAAGACCAGAGATAAAGCATTGTGAGAGATGTGTCAATCAGTATTAAAGGATTCCTTGGCCAGAGGAATTATGTTTAACACCACAGAATGGTCTCTATGAACGTGTTTGGGAGATACTTATTAAGTGAAATGACTGTAATATTTTATTAATTTGTGGTATGTATCTAGGGAAATATTTTGATCTGGCTTGCACGGCAGAGCAGATAAAACTTTTTTTTCCCCTTAAATTGAAGAGCTGCAGATTTCACTCAGTCATTAATTTCTCTGATTCATTTAATGAATATTTATTGGGTGCCGCTTACACCAGGCATTGTTCCAATGGAAATAGCAAAGAACCCGAGACCAAGTCTTTATAACGTGTTTCATTTCTTGTAATGATTTTTTTTGTCTCAGTGAATTTTCTGCTAAATAACTTTGTATAATGTGTTAGATAACAAGAAGAAAAAGAAATAATGTGATACAGTGTCATCCATAGTGTCTCTGATTGAGGCTGAATTTAAACATTTACTTTTTATCTGTGTTTAAGTCATGATTTTCTAAACCTGTCACCTACTCTGGCCACACTGTTGGCTTAGATGTATTGGATGAAACATACTAATACTCTACCCCCTTCCCCATCAAAAAGGGGGTAATGAGATCAAACAGGTAAACATTACCCAGGTAATGAATGTATTGACAGAACCTCCTTGATCTGTAGCTATGAAGAAAGCGCCCTCTTGTGGTTGCCTGTGGTTTTAAATTATTTTTCAAATACCTGCTTCCTTATTTAAAACTGTGGAGTAATTCATGAATACGTATGGAGTACAGAATGGTATATTAATGATATCTCAATAAAGCTTACAATGTGATTTAACTTCTGTACTTCATATGTTTTCATTTCTCTTGTGTGTATAACTAGGAATGGAACTGCTGGGTCATAGGGTAACTCCGCGTTTAACTTTCTGAAGAGCTACCAGACCGTTTCTCAAAGTGGCTGACCCATGAGGGTTCCAATTTCTCCACATCTTCACCAATACTTGTTATTAAAGCCTTTTTGATTTAAGCCATTCTAGTAGATGTGAAGTGGTATTTCATTGTAGCTTTGATTCACATTTCCTTAGTGAGTAATGATGTTGAGCATCTTCTTATGTGCTTATTGGCCACTGTGTATCTTCTTTGAAGAAGTGAATATTTAAATTCTTAAACCATTTTTTAATTGGGCTGTCTTTTTACTGTTTTTTCGTTTTTTGTTTTTTTTTTACATCTTACAGATAATGGATCCTAATCATTACATGATTTGCAAATATTTTCCCCATTCTATGGGTTCTCTTTTCACTTTCTTAATAGCATCATTTATAGCACAAACATTTTTAATTTTAATGTCCATTTTGCCTGTTTTTTTCTTTAGTTGCTTATGCATTTGGCTGTATCCAAGAAAACATTGTTTAATGAAAGGTCATGAAATTTACTTCTGTTTTCTTTTAAGAGTTTTATAGCTTTAGCCCTTACATTTAGGCTTATGATCCATTAATTTTTACCAGTGGCCCAGTAGTAATTGCATTTGCCTCATAGTTTGTGAGGACTTAATGAGACAGTACTTATATCTGGAACATAGTAAACACTCAACAAATGTTAGTTGTTGTGGTTATTGAACTTGAAAACAGATCAACTTTACTAAAAGAGAATCCTTCAAACTATTAAGGTTATACCTTAAACTATAATAAAAGCAAAATTCAATTACTCTGGAAGGCAGATATTTTGTGGAAAATAATCATAATAATAACATGAACCATTCATCTAACTTGTGATTTTTTGTGATTTTTTTTTTTTTTTGCTAGAAAATAATCCCATGTAATTCTTTTAAAAAGAGTTTATATTATTCCTTGGTTTAAGAGGTTTAGAAAAAACTCATTAGTTACTCCCTGTATTAATTTCCTTTTTACTGCTGTAAACAGTTATCACAAACTTAGTGTCTTAAAACATACACATTTTAAAAAACATACAAATATATGATTTATTACAGTTCTGTAGGTTAGAAGTCTGACAGGGGTCTCACTGGGCTAAAATCTGGTTATCTGCAGGGCTGTATTCCTTTCTGGAAACTCTAGGGGAGAATCTGTTTCCTTGATTTTTCCAACTTCTAAAGGCCCTTTTCTTCTGTTGTCAACAACCAACAATGTTGCATCTTTCTTCCATAGTCACAGCTCCCTCTGAGTCGTCTTCTGTGCTTCACTGGTCCACTACTAAGGGCCCTTGTGATTAGATCTGGGCCACGTGGATAATCCGGGATCACCTCACTATTTTAAGGTGCTTTACAATTAGCAACGTTCGTTCTTCTTTGGCATGTATCATTTTCATATGTTCTGGGCATTAGGTCGTGGATATTTTTGGGGGCCATTATTCTGCCTTTCATGCTTCCTAATTATAGTGTCTGCCAGCTGTGACTGTACAGTATTTCCCTTTGATAGCCATGGGTTCTAGACCTGGGACATGTGAGGAATTGACATGAAAGGTATCCCATCCCAAACTCTATGAGACAGTGAAATCTGCCCATCTGACCAGGAGGATGCTCTTCTCACGTGTCTCTGTTTTTACAGAACCATTTTGCAGTGAGGTGCTCTCCAGTCAGATGGTTCAGCCTCCCACTGACCCTGTGACTTAAGGAAAGCTATCTAAACTGTGTTTTTGTAGCTTCCGAGGGAGGGGCAGGGTGACGGAGATTAATCAGAATTGAGCTCAAACCATTACCAGGTCCCTTTCATGGCAGTTGTTTTCATTATGGATGTTGCCAATATAGCCCCTGAAGCTGTTATGATCCTGTAACAGTGTCTCAGTCATGAGATGAAACTGAATTATCTATAATGTGAGTTTAATGTCAAGTCAATTTCATTATATCCTTGTTCTTTGAAAAGATGCAGTTGCTATATAATTAGTATTTATAATAATTTTTTTAATGAACCTATTTCTATGAAACAGACTATTTGGTTTAAAAAAAAAAATTGACTCCATTCCCTGATCTGGGTAGATAGGGGACTTGGGAAGATGAAACAATCAAATGTTCAGATAATCACAGGAAACCCTTAGCCTAGTGCCTGGCTCATCGAAGTGCTCAGTGAATGCTATGACGTAACATATGATGTACCAGTATTTGTTTTTGAGGATGCTATTGGCAGGGACTATTCTGTTTTCCTTCCAAACTTTTTTTTTTTTTTTTTTTTTTTTTTTGCGCTACGCGGGCCTCTCACTGTTGTGGCCTCTCCCGTTGCGGAGCACAGGCTCCGGACGCGCAGGCTCAGCAGCCATGGCTCACGGGCCCAGCCTCTCCGCGGCATGTGGGATCTTCCCGGACCGGGGCACGAACCCGTGTCCCCTGCATCGGCAGGTGGACTCTCAACCACTGCGCCACCACGGAAGCCCTTTTCCAAACTTTTAAAAATAAATATGGAAGCACTGAAACATAAAAACTAAAAAGTACCGAAAAAGTAAAATTCATCTGTAGCCGAAGCCCTTATAAAATAAGCAGTGCTAGTACCTCCTTCTGCCCCAGGTGGGCTAGATTCTTTTCCTCTTCTCTCATCAGCCCCCTTCTGTGAACCACTGTTAATAATTTGATACCCATCCTTCCTTAATTTTTGTAAGATTTTACAGACAAATCCACACATGCTTTTAAAATATACAGTGGTTATTCATCCAGTTGATCAAAGTAATGATTTACTTTAATGTTAGGATATTTTTTTTTAGAAAAATGGATTCATTCCTCAAAGAAGAACTTTAGTTCAGCTGTTAACACTTTCTGACCTTGTGTAATCTTGAATATGAGTATTAAAAGTATCCGTGAATAAATGTGCAAGTAGCCTTCCAAGACTCTTCTTTTAATGGTTTCCGATCTGGTTTGTTCATCCTTAGTAGTGTGGGTATAGAACTTCTACTCTAAGCCTTCTTTAGTGTTTTTGCGAGTCTTTAAGACAAGTTAGTAATTTTAGCATTAAGTGTTGATTTAAAGTACTCTGTAAAAGTTTGATAGGGTGAGTATTTTTGCCTTCCTGCTTGCGTGTTTGGTGGCTGTAGACTTGAGTAAATCTTTCTTTCTTCCTGCCTCTTCTTGTGACAAATTAAGTTGACAGCCTCGTCTCAAAAGGCGCCACCTCTTTTTCAGGTTGTCAAACGTGTTACAGCTTTCATTCCCCCCCACCCCCTTCTTATATGCTGTGATTTGCGTGACAATTCAGGCTCCCTTCACAAGTAATCAATAACAGATCTAGCTAGTAAGAAAATGTTTAGAGTTACTTGCTACTGCCTTGGCTTAACATTCTTGTCACTTTCAAAAGATGGATCTGTTTTGGAGACCTTAAGGAATCAAGATCTTTTCCTTTATGGTGTGAGAAAAATTCATTAGACTGTGACTAAAAAATAGGCTTGTGTTCCCACAGGTGAACTATCCATCCAACTAGACCAATAAATCTTAAGTTGAATGTTTCTGGGAAGGGGCAGAGGCTATCAAATTAGGGGATACATCTATCAAGTGACCGTGCCATTCCTGCTATTAGAAAGCATAGTTAACGTTGCCGTTGCAAAGTTTAATTTTAAATTGTTTAGCAATTTCTGGACTTCCCCGGTTGCGCAGTGGTTCAGAATCCGCCTGCTAATGCAGGGGACACGGGTTCGATCCCTGGTCCGGGAAGATCCCACATGCCATGGAGCAGCTAAGCCCGTGTGCCACCACTACTGAGCCTGTGCTCTGGAGCCCATGCTCTGCAACAAGGGAAGCCACCTCAATGAGAAGCCTGTGCACCGCAATGAAGAGTAGCCCCCGCTCGCTGCAACTAGAGAAAGCCCGCGCACAGGAACGAAGACCGAATGCAGCCAAAAATAAAAGAAAATTGTTTCATAATTTCTTATGCCAGAAAACACAGGCAGAGAGGGCCATATTGCTGGGGTGAAGATGCATCATATCTGGAAAAAATGTTGAGTGTGACATGAATGGCATCTGAAAGATCCTCCCCCTGACCTTCCTTATTTTGGGCTGAGTCCTGCCAGAAGCTAATTGGGGACCTTCTATGTGAACTTGAAACCAGCCTCGGTCCATTTGTTGCCATCTACATGGAGAAGAGAGCCATGAACGTGCTGGCTGAGCCCAGGATGTTATGGAAGAGGTCATATTGCCAGTAATGTCTGCTGAAGCGTAAACTTAATAGTGGAGAAAAAATGAGTATGCTAAGCGGTTATTCCTGTGGAATTCTAGAGCATAACCAAGTACAAGCACAGAACAACTCCTTGGAAAATCAAAGATTTTCACTTAATTGGTTAATACAGGATTTCTTAACCTCGGCCCTATTGCTGTCTGGACTGGATAATCCATTGTTGTGTGTGGAAGTGCTGTTCTGTGTATTGTAGGATATTTATCCACATCCCTAGCCTACCTCTAGGCACCAGGAGCATGTTACTTGTTGTGACAACCATTCATGTCACTGGACAGTGACAGTGTCCCTGGGAGCATCATTAACCCCTGTGGAGAACTTTTGGAATACATTGCCATCCTTGGAAACTTGTTAAGAGCACCTTGAGCTGAGATGCGAGTTGTCTTTATAAAAGTTACTAAATGTGAAGATAAAGTTTGATTGTTTGGCTTTATTCATCTCTGTTTAGGAAATTTAAAAGAGAAGGGCATGAAGTCAGGTGGATCTGAGTTTGATTTCTGGCCCTGTGACTTGTGTGGTTTTGGCAGGTGGCTTAAGTGCTGTTTTTCCTCACCTGTGCAGGTGAGGTGATGGTATTAATCTTCTTGGTGTGCAGTGAGGATGAAATTAGATTGTATAATGGCATATTACTCAGCCATAAAAAGAAACAAAATTGAGTTATTTGTAGTGAGGTGGATGGGCCTAGAGACTGTCATACAGAGTAAAGTAAGTCAGAAAGAGAAAAATAAATACCGTATGCTAACACATATATATGGAATCTGAAAAAAAATGGAATGGACTAGAGAATGGACCTGAGGACACGGGGCGGGGGAAGGGGCAGCTGTGACAAAGTGAGAGAGTGGCGTGGACATATATACACTACCAAACGTAAAATAGGTAGCTAGTGGGAAGCAGCCGCATAGCACAGGGAGATCAGCTCGGTGCTTTGTGACCACCTATAAAGGTGAGATTGGGAGGGCGGGAGGGAGGGAGATTCAAGAGGGAAGAGATGTGGGGACATATGTATAACTGATTCACTTTTTTATAAAGCAGAAACTAACACACCATTGTAAAGCAATTATACTCCAATAAAGATGTTAAAAAAAAAAAGAAATTAGATTGTATATGTAAAGGGCTCTATTTGGGGCCTAGAATGTGCTGGGTATTAAACAAGTGTTATCTCTTGTGTCCTCCTGTGTTTCTCAAAAGGTTTTTCTTTTTAATTTAGTGTTTTATTTTTAATGAAGTTAGTGCTATAAACTGTCTCTCACATGGCTATTGTGGGGCCTCGCAGAATATGGATCTAAAATTGCTTCTCAGGACATAAGTGCTCAATACGTATGAGACGCATGCGTAAGTAACGCACAACATGTAAATTATTATACAGTATCCATCTCATCATGATGTTATCAGATCCTCAAATAACACTCTGGTAGTGGTAGCTAAAATGTATTTGTGCCAGGCATGTTGCTGAATTCTTTACACGTATTATTAATTTAATCTTCACAAAAACCCTATGAGATGGGAACTGTTATCGTCATCTCCATTTAGAGATTGTTTACACAGAGGCCCAGAGATTATACAACACCCCAATCAAATAGGCAGGATTTGAAGCCATCTGTGTGTATTTGTTCCTCATATTTTTAGGAGACTGAACATACTTTTCATGTTCATTTGCTATTTATACTAAGGATGGCGCCTGTGTTTTAATAAAATAGTGATAATGAATTTGATGTTTATTTGCTTTTACTTTTCCCCCTTGACTTTTCATTCTGTAGCATTCATCCTGTTCCCAGGTTACAAACAACAGTAACTCATTTAACCCTTACAACAATCCCCTGAGGCAGGTAGTGTTACTCTTTGTTTTATAGATGAGGAGACTGAAGCATTGAGGCTAAGGAATTTACCTAAGGTCACACAGCTACTGAGCACCTTTTCTATGTGTTTGCTTCTGAAAGTTAGAATAAGGATCCTCAAGAATTTAAAAATAGAACTACCATATGATCCAGCAATTCTACTTCAGGAAATATAGCCAAAGGAAACAAAAGATTAACTTGAAAAGATAACTGCACCCCCAGGTTCATAGCAGCATTACTTACAATAGCCTAGACATGGAAACAGCCTAAATGTCCATTGAAGGATGGATGCATAAAGAAGTTGTGATATATACATACAATGGAATATTATTCATCCATAAAAAATGAGGAAATTCTTCCATTTACAACAACATGGATGAAGCTTGAGGGCATGATGCTAAGTGAATTAAGTGAGACATAGAAAGACAAATACTGTATTATCTCAGTTATATGTGGAATGTAAAAAACAAACCAACCAAAACCCGCCTCCTCCCTGAACTCATAGAAAAAGAGATCACAATTGTGGTTACCAGAGACTGGGATGGGAGGAAGGAGAATTTGAGGAAGGTGGTCAAAAGGTTCAAACTTCCAGTTATAAGATAACTAAGTACTAGGGATGTAATGTACAACGTGATGACTGTAGTTAATACTGTTGTATGATAGATAGGAAAGTTGTTAAGGGTGCAAGTCCTTAGAGTTCTTATCACAAGGAAAAAAAAGTTTGGTTTTTTTTTTTTGCTATTGCTTTGTATTTTATCTATATGAGATGGTAGATGCTAATTGTGGTAATTATTTCACAATATATGTAAGTCAGACCATTATACTGTGCACTTTAAACTTATACAGTGATGTATGTCAATTATATCTTGTTGATTGAAAAAACAAACCGCACATCGTTAGACCTGTTCCACTTTTATTTGGGGACCTTACTGAGGACTGACTGCAGCCTGGGAGACAGCCTCTCGGATAGCTCCTAGGAACCACTCCAAAGAGATAGGAGAAGAGGCCAATATTTAAAGAATTTTGGTAATGAGTACATGCAACCCAGCATACATCTCAGTTACTGCTAGTCAGGAGGAACAGATGTCACAGTTAATGATTTTAGTGGTTTTCTAAGTATGGAAAGATGCAAGAATCCAGATTCACAAATTTTTCCCCCTGAAATGTAACTACGTAAGGACCCGTTTTGACTGTCTTCCCAGAGCACAGAGTGCCGCACCCTGTTCTTCATCCTGAATTCCTTTCAGGGTAGACTGTAGGTCAGCAACTGCAGTGGCTAATGACTTAATCCATGTAGAACTGGATGGCAGGCAACATTCTTTGTTTTATAATCTCAAGAAAACTGGAAAAAACTTTAAAAAATAGAAAATTTTGTTTTTATAAATTTGTAAATGTTATAAAATTTGTAAATGTTTATTTAAAAATTTGCATTTATGAATAGTTTTAGAATCAGGAAAGTCTTTTAGTTTTCACTGGTTGATTTTGGTGCACATTCTTTTTTAAAATTTATTTTATTGAAGTGTAGTTGATTTACAATGTGTTAATTTCTGCTGTACATTAAAGTAATTGTTATATATACATTCTTTTTCATATTCTTTTCCATTATGGTTTATCGCAGGGTATCGAATACAGTTCTCTGTGAGATACAGTACGACCTTGTTCATCCATTCTCTATATAATAGTTTGCACCTGCTAATCCCAGACTCCCAATCCATCCCTCCCCATTGACAACCACAAGTCTGCTCTCTATGTCTGTGAGACTGTTTCTGTTTTGTAGATAGGTTCATTTGTGCCATATTTTAGATTCCACATATAAGTGATATCATATGGTATTTGTATTTCCCTTTCTGACGCAGTGTGATCTCTGGTTGCATCCATGTTGCTGCAAATGGCATTATTTCATTCTTTTTTATGGCTGAGTAGTATTCCATTGTATATATGTACCACATTTTCTTCATCCATTTATCTTTCGATGGACTTTCAGGTTGTTTCTAGTCTTGACTATGGTACATAGTGCTGCTATGAACATAGTGGTGCATGTATCTTTTTTTTTTTTTTTTTTTTTTTTGGTTCTCGGGCCTCTCACCACTGTGGCCCCTCCTGCTGTGGAGCACAGGCTCCGGACGTGCAGGCCCAGCAGCCATGGCTCACGGGCCCAGCCGCTTCGCGGCATGTGGGATCCTCCTGGACTGGGGCACGAACCCACGTCCCCTGCATCGGCAGGCGGACTCTCAACCACTGCGCCACCAGGGAAGCCCATGTTTTTAGTTTTTGAGGAACCGCCATGCTGTTTCCCCAAGTGGCTTTGCCAAGTTACATTCCCACCAACAGGGTAAGAGGGTTCCCTTTCCTCCAAATTTTGGTGCACATTCTTGATCTGTGCACTCCTTCATCATCCAGTCTATCAACCCACAGCCTCTTGTTGAGCATCTACTCTGTTCCAGACACTGTGCTAGCCGTGGATGCCCTTCAGGGACTGTGGGAAGATGGAAAGCAAGGAGAAAGTAAAGGCCTTGCTGGAACCAGTGGCATAAGCCAGGGGCACTGTTCTGCACAGACCTATCCCGGGTATGAATGAAGCAGCCCATGGTGGGTGTCAACAAAAGTAGCTGAAATGCAGAAAAGGTCTGATGGAAGAGATCAAATCACTCTTTGTTCATGAATCACACAAATGTCTTTCAGCTGCTCTAGGCTAGAAGCCCTGTGGATTCATGTTTTACATTAAATCCGTGGTTATTTTTGGGGGGAGGTTGTACCATTTTTTGTTGCTGTCAGGATTTTTTTTTTCATTATGATGCCTGAAAGCTGGCATTAATTATTGTAGCATTGTGTCTGCCCAGAGATTTCTTCCAGCTGCCAAGAAAACCAAATATTCGCAGTCAAAATCACCCCAGATGTGTTCTGTTATAATTTAGAAATCAGCCTTTACAAAACTGATGTCCAATTTATAATTTAATGTGTTTGACAAGGAGATCTTTGTGTGTGTGTGTGTGTGTGTGTGTGTGTGTTTAAAAAAGCATTACCATTAAAAAAAATTGTATTTTCTGGGATTCAGAGACCTTAAAATTTTTTTGGAACTATATCTTCATCCTTTCACGTCATCACTTTTTTTTGACATTAATGTTTGTGTGGCTTTTAAAAAAAAAAAATTGAAAGGAGGGTTTAATTAATAGAAGGTAAAACATTTAGAAGCCATAAAAAACCCCCAGGTGTCTAATGCCAACAGTGTTTCATGCAGAAAGTAGTAAAGAATGCTGCTCTGATTTCATTTATTCTTTTGGTACCGCCTATGGAGAAGGCAGGGGAAAGAGTAATTATATTTCAAGGAACTGGTAACAATTACCAAGTGGGTAGCAAGGGTGACCAAAAAAATGCATTCGTGTGTTCAACTAGATATTGAACACAGTGTAAGTTGGTGGTTTATGTTTTATTTCTTTTATGGAAACACATTTTGTTTAATTTCTTTATTTCAGAAGTAATAATATATGTTCATCGAACAACAATTAGAAAATGCTTTTAAAAAGACCTATAGTCTTACCATTGCTTGTAACCACAATGAACACTTTGGTGTAAATTATTGCAGATGTTATCTGTGCATATCCATTCGCATATAGACTATGCTTTCTTTATTATAAGATGCTGCTTATTGTAATGTCTGTCATTGTTCCCCAAAGTTAGCAGCAGTATTTTTGCAGGGTAGAGGGGAAAAGGTGAAACTTTATGATATAACATGATTTCACAAAAATTAGAATGAGAAAAATGCATTTGAGATTAATGTATATCTCTATTATATTAATGTGGGTCTTTTGTATGATAATAAGTATGATAATGATAATAAGAATTATAGCTAATATTCCTGAACTCCTACTGTATGCCAGGCACTATGTACTTGATGTATATTGTTCCATCACATTTTCACTGCTGCCTTGTGATGATGGTAATATTTTTATCCCAAATTTGTAGATGAGGAAACTGAAGTTTACAAAGCCTGAGTAACTGACTCATGCAGCTAGTCAATAGCAGAGGCAGAAATCAAACCCAGGCCTGTCTAGTTCCAAACACTTCTTAATATGGTCTCCCTGTTCATCACCGAAGGGGAAAGTATTTTGAGTGCGCTATTTCTCTTAGAGCAGATGAATGTCAAGGTAAAGAACGTGTACACAGTGCATCCGTAGGCTGTGTGAACAGTAGCTTGGCGGACTTTGATTTTTAGGGGACAGTTGCTAGTGGAGTTCTAAGGAAAGTATGTGAAGTATTTATTATACGTCCTTTTCTACCAAAACCTGGGTATTCAAAATAAGAAGGAGCCCTTTGCTCCAAGAAGATTTAAAATGTAGAACAGATTTGGACTTCAGAAACTAATTATTCCAGAAGCAATGGCAGGACAAAAATTGTGCTCATTTCAAACACATTTCCAGTGAATTCATGGGTGAAAAAAATCACAGGGAGGAAGTAGAGGCAACAATAATATCACTGATAAATATCTTCTGTGCCTTTAAGAGCAACAGCAGAGGTGATAACCACCATTTTGCCCTGCTCAGGACTTCTGTGCTTCTCAAAAACAGAATTTTAGTTCACCCATAATTACACATCATAAACAGAATTTCATAATAAAAGATTCATCCAGTGTTAGACTAAAAAGTCACTGTATATCAGTGTTTTTTTTTGAGGGGGGCACAGGCTGCGGACGCGCAGGCTTAGCGGCCATGGTTCACGGGCCCAGCCGCTCCTCGGCATGTGGAATCTTCCCGGACCGGGGCTCGAACCCGCGGCCCCTGCATCGGCAGGCGGACTCTCAACCACTGCGCCACCAGAGAAGCCCCTGTATATCAGTTTTTAACTTTTGTTTATTAGCTAGAGAATCTGTGGCTATGAAAACAAATATCCTGTACCACTTAGTTATTGGGTTGGTTGCGCTGTGGGATTCTGTAGTGTGTAATTTCTGCATCAGAGCTATGTCTCCTTTGGAATTTTCTCTATTCCTGTGAATTCTTCTTCCTCTTTGTTCTTTGTAAGGAATTATTCTAATTTGTAACTTGTTCAGCAGTCACAATTAATTCGTATTAAATGGAAAGTACAGTGGGATATAAAAATTCTAATCGTTGTATCTAATTACAAAAATGTCATTAAAATTCATGACTTAAGTATAATTAAGGCATAACCAGCTTAGTCAAGGCGATCTGAGGCCTGAGAAAAGCCAATTAGAATAGTTATAGTTTCCTTCTGAGTTAACAGTATTTTCCAGAAGGCAGTCTTGTGCCCTTCTTGATCACAGAGCAGATTCAGAGGTGGTTGTAACTTAGAATTACGAAGCCTATCTACCAGCACCAAACCCTTTGGAACTTTCGAAGCCAGTGGCCGACTTTGAACAGTTAGAGTGGTGTTGCTTGCACCTGGTGCCAGAATATTCTGAGCTTATCTGCCAGCGATCCCCCTACCCCTCCCCTTTAGGTCCTTTGTGTTTCGGAGGTGTTGGCTGTTGTTTTAATATGTCAGTCCTTGGTCATAGTGATTCAGAGTCAGTGGGAACTTGAGAGTTCATGTGTTTTCTTTAACTTTGCATTTTATGAAGGTAAAAGTAGTAATAGCTAACATGAATGGAGAACTATTCTGTGCCAAGTGCTTTTAAGAAAACTTTAAAATATGATTTCAGTTATTTCTTATAACAGCCCTGCCAAGCCAGGTACATTTTCTCCATTTAACAGGTGAGGAAACCTGAAAGATAAAATAACTTTTTTAAAGTAAGGAGGCAGTGGCTGGTCTGAGGCAGTCTGCATGTTAACTCAGTTCTCCAGCGCTTATAATCTCCCAATTCCCACCTCCTCACATCGTTTCCTTTCCCTAAATTCTCATGGTGTCTACAGCTTCCTGTGCATCTTTTCTGTCATCCTTGAAGGCGAGAAATCCTCACTGGCCTGTTCAGTAGTCAGGAGCTGGGTCACAAAATCAAGTCTCTGAAAACATGTCTTGTCCCAAACACACACTGATTTACAAATGCCACCTGTAGTTCCTCTGCACTTGGTGAGCTTTCTGGTTCGTGAGGCTTTATCCTGGACTCAGCAGCGTTCTTTGCTCCCTGGTCATGTTCTCTGTGTTTGCCTCAATCCCAGGAAGGGATTCTGCACACGACAGCCCCGGGCTTATTTCTTTTCCACACCCAGTGATCTTGAGGAAGGAGGCACCTCTGCCTTCTAGCGCCATTATCATTCTCTGAATGGAACCCGGTTGGCTCAGCTGGGTCCCATGCTTACATCAGGGTTCATTGTCCACCGTGGATTCCACATCCACCCCTGTGGCAGGAATGGCAGGTTCCTGTGATGGACAGCTCTATCTGAGTCCCATGGAGCCTGGGCAGAAGAGACAAGGAGGCAAGGGGTTTCCCCCAAAGTCTGACAGTACTAATGGGTAGACCTTTGAGTATAGAATCATCATTTCCTTATCTCTATTTTGATAAGGAAAGACGAAATTGACAGGCCTAGTGCATCAGATTTGTTTATTTATAATTTAAAAAAGCACGTTTTTTTTCATTAAAATATTTACAACCATAAATTAAGATCTTACATGATGTAGAATCGTAAAATGCACTTTAGACACCTTCTGGCCCCTGGTCCTCATAGTGTGCTCCAGGCAGTGCTGAGGATTCACGACTTCGGCTGAAGTGCATAGTAAAACAGTGACGGTCTTAGTGAACAACAGGTTACATCATTAAGCTTCTCCTTTTATCAAAGTTTCTTCAATTTTTGTTGCTTACTCTACCTTATTTCCTTTGGAATGCTAGCAGAAAATAAAATAATGTAAGCTAGTAGCAAATAACTATTAACTGCCATATTTGAAGAAGGCTGGTTATACCTCATTTTGTTATAGCCAATTTTTTTTAAACTGCAGGTGTGTAATATGGTAGTTGTGATTTTATATTACATAGCTATAAAATTTTCCTTCTGATTTATGATGAAATCTCTGCTCTGCCACCTGAAAAGACTGAGAACCACCTTTAGGATGTGATTTTCCACATTCACATACCGTCTGTGCTGATATTTGCTCAATAATATTCTTTATGTCAACTTCCTTAAAATAAAAAATAGAAATAGCCAAAAATAAATAAATAAAATAAATTTTAGGGCTTCCCTGGTGGCGCAGTGGTTGGGAGTCCGCCTGCCGATGCAGGGGACACGGGTTCGTGCCCCGGTCCGGGAGGATCCCACATGCCGTGGAGCGGCTGGGCCCGTGAACCATGGCCGCTGAGCCTGCGCGTCCGGAGCCTGTGCTCCACAACGGGAGAGGCCACAACAGTGAGAGGCCTGCGTACCATAAAAAGAGTAAAAAAATAAAAATAAATTAAAAAAAAAAGATCAAATGAGATGGATAATGAGATTAGGTAATTTCTTACAAGGGTTCTGAAATGGTTTTTTTAATTTATTTGTTTTATTTATTATTTAGTTTTAGCTGCATTGGGTCTTCGTTGCTGTGCGTGGGCTTTTCTCTAATTGCGGTGAGCAGGGGCTACTCTTCGTTGTGGTGCGTGGGCTTCTCATTGCGGTGGCTTCTCTTGTTGGGCAGCACGTGCTCTAGGTGCGCGGGCTTCAGAAGTTGTGGCTCGTGGGCTCTAGAGCGCAGGCTCAGTTGTCTCAGCGCACAGGCTTAGTTGCTCCACTGCATGTGGGATCTTCCTGGACCAGGGCTCGAACCCGTGTCCCCTGTATTGGCAGGCGGATTCTTAACCTCTGTGCCACCAGGGAAGCCCCTGAAATAGTTTTTTAAATTGTGCTTTTGTTTTCACGACAGTTCAGAGGTAAATAAGACACATTATTATCATCTATGGATCCACTCTACAGAAATCAGTCCATGCTGTTTTTTAAAAGGCACTGTTATATAGAGATAGTAAGTATACATTTAAAACAAGCTGCATATTTATTTCTTTGGTGTCCAGAGATATGTGTTGTCAGTATCTGTGTCTGTATGTTCTCACCACAGAAGAATAGAGAATGGTACTTTATCATCATCTTACAGCCCAGGGATTCTTCAACTTTCATTTGCATACGAATCCCCTTGAATATCCTTAAAATGCAGCTGGCAGCTGGGGTGGTGCCTGCCATCATGTATTTTTTAATAAGCTCTCTGTGATGCTGATGCCCATTGAGCAGCAAAACCAAGGGCAAGTGTAATGTGATCCCATATTTGTAAAAAGATCATGAAACAACCCCTAAATATACACACTGATTAGGATTATATACAGTAATCATTTTGCCTTGCTTACTTGTATTCCTTTTGTCATCAGAAAAAAGACTGACGACTATTAAAGGACATTATCCTATTTCTTTTCTTTGATGATAAAGCAAATATTGAGTTCAGACTTTGCACAAGTTTTTTGCATGGCGCTGCTTCTTACTAAGGAGTTGTTGGCTTTAAAACTGAAATACTTCGATTGAAAGTTACCAAGAGGCTATTTGCTAGTTTTACATTTCATGAGTTCTCAGCACAGAGTTTGGATGGGTAGGCTTTCTCAGAATCCCAGTGGGCTGCAGTAAGATGGCACTGGAAAACTTTGCTTGTCCCTGGAGTTTAAAGGGGAATATGTTATTCTCTATACGGAGCAGTTTTTATCTTTTAAGCATATGGTTCTCACGTTTTCTAAGACAATTATTTCTTTACAGTAATGCCACCGTCGAGTTGTCTAAAGCAGAGATATTAAAAATTAAATTCTAGGAAGGTTCAAACACACACTCGTGTGTGTTCTTCGTTAACTGGAAAAAAATGGGCCTCCACTTCATCTTTGTCATTTATTTAATAGATGTGAATAAAGTCATTCTACCCTATAGCTGGCTCTATTATGTGAACCCTGCAGGAGTGATTAGTTTTTCAGAAAGCATTCTGACTTACTGCTTTTTGATTTCAATAGTTGTTGGAAGTATGTGTGTGTGCTTTAGTAAAGCAAAAATGGTTTAAAAACTTAATTGAGGGGCTTCCCTGGTGGCGCAGTGGTTGAGAGTCCGCCTGCCGATGCAGGGGACACGGGTTCGTGCCCTGGTCCGGGAAGATCCCACATGCCGCGGAGCGGCTGCGCCCGTGAGCCATGGCCGCTGAGCCTGCGCATCCGGAGCCTGTGCTCCGCAACGGGAGAGGCCACAATAGTGAGAGGCCCGCGTACCGCAAAAAAAAAACAAACAAAAAAAAAACTTAATTGAGGCAAGTGACCTTTGTTTTATCAGTTCTTGAATTTGATATGGTAGAACCAATGTCCTTAAATAATTTTTTCTTCAGTTTGCTTAGAGGATTTCCATTAGGAAGAAGATGCTTGCCTAATTAGGAAGTTCTGTTGTCAGTGCTTCATACTGAGGTGTCCTTTCCTTGGTGGAAGAAGTAGATGGCTTTGTGCTTTTTAAATGCTATAAAAATATTCTCCAACTTAGGATGATGGGAATTTTGAAAATGCTTTGAGGAAAGTTTTCATTAAAAAGACAGACAAAATTATGGGTGACTCAGAAAGAGAAAGCATATGTATTTTTGGATCTGGAAGAAATGTTACAGAATTTAGGGATCACACGGGTCAGGAAGGAAAGTTAAATGTGTGAATAAGTGATTATTGATAAGACGGAGAGGTAACAAGTGTCAGGATCTGAGAAGTTCATCCTGGCCAAACAGAACATGTGTGCCAATTGATTTTGCATGCCACGATTCTGCCATTTCTGCTAGATAATGGAGACCAAACACATAGAAGAGAAACTGAAACTCACAGAGGGAGACATGACTTGCCCGAGATGGTGGTCTGCTACCTACTGAGGTGGGACCAGAACCCAGGCAGTTTTACTCGCAGGCTAGTGTGTTTTCTGTTGTTGCACCACAGTAATGGCTGTAATGAAGATTTTCCTTTCACTTCAGCAGCCCATATTCTCCACACTTGCCATTTTATCAAGAGGACGCCAGTTTGTCTTTTCAGGTGTCTTGAAGCTTTTGCAGGTAATTGGTAATTGCCAACTGTGGTGTCACTGGGATTAGATCATAGATGTCTAGGCCACGTTTAAAAAAATATCTTTAGCATCGCTTCCCTAAACGTATTCATTAGAACATTAGTATTTTTTAAAACTCCAGTAGGAAGATATGATGTGTATCATATCATTCCCAACTCTTTGACTATAAGACCCCCGCCACCCCCCCCTTTTTTTTTTTTTTTTTTGGTGTATCCCATTAAACTCATGATTTGAGCTAATTTAAGGAACATTGTTTTACATATATACCTAACAGTAGAATCCCTTTCAACCTGGTTTCAAATCTCTTTTATTTACATCTCCTTTGAACACAATTCACTTTGCATCTCTTAAGATGTGGCACCTGGAGTGGACTGCAGTAGCTTGGGTGTTTGCTCACTACTGTAGGTCCCCCCTTATCAGTGGCTCTACTTTCTGTGGTTTCATTAACCCGGGGTCAACTGCGGTCCGCAAATATTAAATGGAAAATTCCAGAAATAAACAGTTCATGAGTTTGAAGTTGCGTGCCTTTCTGAGCAGCATGATGGAATCTGCCATCCTGCCTGAGACATGCATCATCCTTTTCTCCATTGTATCTGCCCGATAGTCATAGTCTCATTATTAGATCGACTGTATTCGCACTGCTGTGTTCAAGTGACCTTTATTTTACTTAATAATGACACCAGAGTGCAAGACTACTAGCGACGCTGGCAGTTCAGGTTTGCGAAAGAGAAGCTGTAAACTGCCTCCTTGAAGTGAGTAGGTGAGAATTCTTGACTTAATGAGGAAAAAAAGATTGTGTGCAGAGGTTGCTAAGATCTCCAGTAAGAATGAATCTAATATCCATGAAATTGTGAAGAAGGAAAAAGAAATTTGTGCTAGTTTTGTTGTCACACCTCAAACTGCAAAAGTCATGGCCACAGTGTGTGATAAGTACTTAGTTAAGATGGAAAAGGCATTAAATGTGTGCAATAAGGGATTTTGAGAGAAAGAGAGATAATATTCACATAACTGCATGCATTACAGTATATTGTTATAATTGTTCCATTTTCTTATTAGTTATTTTTGTTAATCTCTTGCTGTGCCTCATTTATATATTAAACTTTATCATGGGTATGTATGTCTAGGGAAGAACATAGGTGTTGGTACGGTCTCCAGCTTCAGGCATCCACTGGGGTGGGTCTTAGAACATATCCCCCAGGGATAAGGGGAGAACTACTACATTGACCGCTAGAGCAGGACTTCTCCCTTCTTTTTTATTTTTTATTGAAGTATAGTTGATTTACAATGTTGTGCTAATTTGTGCTGTACAGCAAAGTGATTCAGTTACACATATATTCTTTTTTATATTCTTTCCCATTATGGTTTATCACAGGATATTGAATATAGTTTCCTATGCTATACAGTAGGAACTTTTTTTAAAAACAATTATTTATTTATTTAGACTGTGCCAGGTCTTAGTAGCGGCATGTGGGATATTTGCTGCGGCATGCAGGATACAGGATCTTTTAGTTGGGGCATGCAGACTCTTAGTTGTGGCACGCGGACTCTTTAGTTGTGGTATGTTGGATCTAGTTGCCCGACCAGGAATCGAACCCAGGCCTCCTGTATTGGGAGCACAGAATCTTACCCACTGGACCACCAGGGAAGTCCCGGGACCTTATTGTTTATCCATTGTATAAATACTGGTTTGCATCTGCTAATCCCAAACTCCCGCTCCATCCCTCCCCGGCAATCCTCCCCGTCAGCAACCACAGATCTGTTCTCTATGTCTGTGAAGACTTCTCCCTTCTTCTAGGTCATATACTACACTGAATACCACCAAAGCTCATTAAAATCCCTACTTCTGAGTGAAGCATGTACTTCCCACTTACCCAAATGACGTTAAGGATTAATTTGTTAACTTGTGCTGTGCCTTGTAGAAAGAGCTGTGCTAAATCTGTGAAGTTTAATTAGTACTAAATATCTTAGGAAGGCTATTGCAAAGGGCCATAGTTTGTTAATTAAACAATCAAAGAAATGTTAGGCATAGTTCATTCCTACCTGTTTATCTCAATTTAATAAGTAGCAAGAATAAAGCCACAGATGGGACTGAGGGTTGGGATGGTCAAATCAAATTATTTAGCTAAGGCCAGCAAATATTTTGATTATATTAAGCAGGGTCATGTACCTATTAAGAAGTTTGGCAGATTTTGCAGAAATGTGAATATTGTATAGGAAGCATCATTACTTACCTGTCAACCCATGTTGAAGATTGTTCATTGACTTGCTTACAAAAAAAAATGAATTGATTCCATAGGGAAGGAACCACTGGCATTTCTAAGACAGTGATTTAATTCTGTACAAAATTAATTCTAAAAGGCTGTACAGCCTTGGTTGAGTATTTCTAAAGGCCAGTCTCACAGTTTCTCCAGGCAACATTTTAAGGCAACATATGATGAAGGAGAGGCACTAGAGGTTAGTGGATTTGGGGTTAGGCTATCCTGAGCTTGATTCCTAACTCTTCCAGCTCTCTAGCTGAACGACTTTGGGTAAATTACTTAAATATTTTAAAATTCAGTTTTCTTTGTTAGGTAAAGTAGGGTGAATAATACACACTTTCTCAGGTTGTTAAGAGCACTAATGAGACCCTTGTGCTTAATGGCACTCAAACATTAATACATTTATAGTTGTCACCACCGCAATCAGTTGTTGAGAGAGGACCAAATACTTGTCACTACATAAAAAGCCCCCTAATAAAAATCTTGTTGTAGGTTGGGTAGCCTTTCCCTTTGGTATCAGCCCATTCCTAGCACCAGAGCCATAAATAGGATTCATCCTGTTTGCCAGAGATTTTCATTCTATAGGAGTTGATTTCATGTATTATACTTCTAAAATAGAACAGGTAAGTCAGATGATGTTAGTCAGATAATGTTAATTATTAAATGCTTTGGGACTGATGACACCGTGATGAGGGCCATCCATTGACCTCCATAATGGAAAATATGCATTGTGACTCAAGGGACACGGCCCCGTACGAAAACCAATCTCACTGTTTGGTTGACTTAATTTAGTTCCTATAATTTCTTTGTTGATTGAGTATCCATTTTTCTACCATATTCTTGGCTCACTGTTGAAACCTCAAGGAAATAGTACATAGTCTGTTGCCATGGCACTTTGAGCCAAGTGAAAAAGACATGAAAACAGACAAAATAAGAGGTACCGTTTTTATGATTTATTTATTTGGCTGAGCCATGCTGCATGCACGATCTTAGTTCCCCAACCAGGGATCGAACCCGTGCCCCTTTCAGTGGAAGTGTGGAGTCTTAACCACTGGACCTCCAGGGAAGTCCCAAGAGGTGCTGTTTTTAAATGTCTGGAAGAAATCAGCAGGCCACAGGCATGCACTGAATCTGTGTATGCATAGTTATGCTTATCCTAGAAACAAACGAATTTCCGAAATTCCATTCAAAAAGTCATGTTAATTGATAATATTTTTTTTCTCACCATATCTTAAAGAGGATTTTTTTTTAAAAAGGGAACTGATTTATGGTAGATGTCTGTTTTCTGCAAACTATTGGGCTTTTGATGAATTTTTCCTCTAAGCGTTTTGTCAGGTTTAGGTGATCTTTCCGTAAGGCCTCAGTTGTCAGGACTTCTTTAAAACTTTAGGGTAAATTGAACTTTGATTTAGAGTAAATAAAACTGATATTTCCTTTCTTTTAAAATGATTGTTGTTTTGAAAACATAGTAAAGGTAGTGAAATGGAATATCAGCAACTATTGCAATGGCAGAGCTAGATGTTCAGATTTGTCTTCCCATTTTGAGGGAGGGGGAGAAGCAGAGAGAGAATGAATCACAGCAGTAAGTAATGCTAACTGAGAATCTCTTGATAATTCAGTATCATACCATTTTGACATCTCCGTACTGTTTTTGGTGGGGGCAGGGTAGGGTGGCTAGAAATTCCACTAACTGTAGTAAGTATTGGTTGGCCAAAAAGTTCGTTCGGGGTTTTCTTACAGAAAAACCCCAAATAAACTTTCTGGCCAACCCAAATTTTCATGTTCATTATAAACATTATAAGTGTGTGTGTGTGTTTATAATAAAATACTGAATATGTATACATTCCCAACAAGGAGTTTGTGTTGTTTTGTTACCATTAGTGTAGGGTCCTGCTTAAGAACAATCAAATAGCCTGGATTGGGCCCCTAGCTCTTGCACTTGGTAGTCATGTGAGTGGGTGAGTTGCTTTGTTTCTCTGTGCCTCAGTTTTCTGGGGTAGTTGTGAGGACTAAATGAGCTAATATATGAGAAGTGCCTGACAGGTAGTGAGTACTATATAAATGTTGCCATCATCCCCTCACTTAGCTCTGTGTTTTCCTTTGTAATGACTGCATATATTACATTGTGTGGCTTTACCATAATTTACTGAACCAGCCCTACTTTGGTGAATAGAGGTTGTTTTCATTTTTTGGTTCCAAATTATGCTGCAATGAATATCCTTGTATGTACACTTATGCCTGCATTTAGATCACGTCCTAGAGGTGGTAGAGTGATGCATACATGAATACCATATAGAGAATGCTGCTCTATATCTTTTTCTAAGTGCAGACCAGACTTTAAATCTTGTCTCAAGCCACTAACTAGTTGTGTGACTGTAGGTGAGATATTTAGCCTCTCAGCATCTCAGTTTCCTCTTTGGTAAAATGGGTGGAAGCAATAGTACGTACTTCAATGGTGGTTGCAAGGATTATATGAGAACAGCATGTAAAGCACTTAGGGGGAGTGGCTGACCCATAATAAACACACCAGACATGATGTAACCAAAGGAACAAGTAGAAACAGGATCATTATTGTTACTGATAGCATTCTTGCTTCCCCAGAGCCCTGTTTCATGGTTCTCCAGTACATGAATAAATGAGCAGTGAGAGGTTTGCTACTTTCTTGGGATTATTATAAGGTAGGACAATGATGGCATCTTTCCGAGAGCTGTGCATTTTTGCTTCTTTCCCCACCCCCTTCCTGCTCTCTGTACCTCCCTGTCCATCTGCTGCGCGGTAATGAGATTCCTAAGAGAGGCTAGTTTGGGGAGAATGAATAGGTGCTCTGAGAATCATCTTTGCTGCAAAGATCTCTTTTCCATCATCAGAGAGGTCTGCAAACAACTGTACAGAATTTCTGATTTGGAGAAGAGAGAAATGGATTTTCAAGGAGGTGCCGATGGGAACCCCTTCCCAGGACATGTTCGTGGTTTTTGTTGGAGAGGAAAAAGTGGAACCAGTTGAGCTGTGATTATTCATGGATTGCCTGCCTGAAAGGACCTGGGCTTTTGAAGTGATTTTTACCTGTTGAAATGCAGTCGTTCTATTGTGAGTGCTGGATACAGGAGAGTGAATTGCCGGAATGAAAATGGGAAGCAGTTCCCACCACTGCCCTGTTGACCTCCTGAAACTTTCTGGGTTCATATCACCATCTGCTCTAGTGAGGCTTGATTCCTGAAGGGTTAACAGTCCTGGCTTTGTGTCCATCGAGTCTGGAAAATGCAGCTCTTTGTCCTGTCAAGACCATTTTTCATTTCTTGTAGCACCTGACTTGTTTTCACAAACACTTGGGAGCCCAGCAGTCCTCCCCTTGGAGGGGAGATAAAACCGATCACATTCCCTACCAAGTGGTCCTGAGAGGCAAGCCCCATCAGTTTTACCTGCAGTCATCTCGGGCATCTGTTTTCCGTGATTGCCACAGAGTTGTGCATTCCAGACTCATTCTCGGCTGGTTAACGAGGAGCAGGCTGGCTGACAGAATAAAGACTTCTTTTGCGGCATTGTCCGTTCAGTGTGGCTTGTTTGAAGCAAAATGGTTCTCTGCTCTTAAACTCTCTGCCTTTGCCACTGTAGAAAAGAGACAGACATAACAGCGTTTGGAGAGGTTAGGAATGAAACCTCATGTAATTACTATAGGAAATGGCTTAACAATGTTGGGATTTGGTATTTTGCTGTAGTTCTGTAGAGTCCTTACTTGACAAGACTACTCCTAGGACTATTGGAAATGATTGATTCTTAATAGGCATTTCTAACGGTGTTCTTAAATTGACTCCATTTGCCTTCTCTGGCTGTGTCAGCGTCTCCAGTTACACTCTCTCATTGAATGATTATTTCTCTGAATTTGGTTGGTGATCAGATGGTGAAGTTGTATAGCTTTATGATGCCTGAAAGCTGGTTTTCCCGAAAAATCCTATCTTTTGCCTTCTACATCTCAGGGACACTCTGGAAATTGGACATGCCTGGTGAGAGTCAAGATTGAGAGTTTAAAATAACATACGTTATTTTGCTGCATCTGGCACGTGAAGAGGCTCCATCCTTTCCTTCTTCAATATCTGCCTTTGTCAGGGATCCCTAATTCTGTCTTTAGGTCATCTGTCTGTATACACTAAATATGTTTAAAATGACAAACAAGCTCACTGTACTCAAAGAAAATTTCCCACCTATCTCCATCCCTCATTTCAAAGAAGTGTTTCCAAGAAGCTTCCTTCTGACAGACCAGCTCAGGCATGAAGTTTCTTTTCCTGGTTTTGAGGTGAAGCTCATATGTTGATATTTTAGGTCTGTGAGAATTTTCTTACCCTCCCTCTCTTTCACTGATCCTCTTTTATAAGACAGCGTTGGCAGGTAGCTAAGGATGTAGGCTCTGAAGCTTGATAGCCTGGGCTCAAATTTCAGCTCTGCTACTTCCTAGCTGTGTGACCTTGGGCAAGTTTCTTAACCTCTCTGGGGCCCAATGTCTTCCTTTTCGATGCGGATAATAATAGTAACTACCTCATAGTACAGTGTCATTTTCCCATTGGGAAAATCCAGACAAATTGCTTTATTTCCCTCAAGCCCAGTTTCCTTCTCTTCCCAATGAGCATGATGCTTCTCCTTTCTGGGGCTGTGGTAAGGCATATGTAGCTGTGAGGTAATGTATAAGAAAGCTCACAAGTGTTAGATGGATTTAAAATGTGAATTTGGCTAATATGCACAAGCATATGTGTTCATTGAGTGTCTTTTTTTTTTTTTTTTTTTTTTTGGTTGCGTCAGGTCTTTAGTTGTGGCACGCGGGCTCTCCGTTGTGGTGCGTGGGCTTAGTTGCTCTGCGGCATGCGGGATCTTAGTTCCCCGACCAGGGATCGAACCTGCGTCTCCTGCATTGCAGGATGGATTCTTTACCACTGGACCACTAGGGAAGTCTCCAGTGTCTTATTTTTTAAAAGTGGGAAATAAGTAAATATTTGCCTATTTTTCAGACTTCTTGGAGGGATATGTTAGAGTTAACGAAGAGTTTTGAGTCATAAAGTTTATTACCTGCTGAGAAACAATGGTCTCAATGAATGAAGGCAACAAAAATGCTATCATTGATTTCTCTAGGGCAGGGTTTCCCAAGCTTGACACGATAGACATTTTAGTCTGGACACCTCTGGTTGTGGGACTTCTGTGCATTGTGAGATTTTTAGCGACATCCTTGACCTCTACCCCTTCCCTGCTAGTGGCATTCCTCTAGTTGTGAAAACAAAAAATGTCTTCAGATATTGCCATACATCCCTTGGGGCAGGAGGAGGAGTGACGTCACCCCCAGTTGAGAAGCATTGCTCTGAAATTATATATTGGAAGCTAATTAACTTAAAATAAATACACTACAGGCTGGGTAAAGTGTGACACTGAGTCCCTGTGGACAGTTTGCAAAATCTGGTCCACTCTGGATAAAGAGGAATTTTTCCAGGTGTTTCAAGAGTGCCTTTCTTGGGTACGAGCTCCATGTGATTAAAAGAAAAAAGCCGTGAGACAGACTGGCTGCCCAATATTTGGAAAGTTTTGAATATAATAAAATCAGTAGCAGGAAGATCTTTAAAGATGACAAATAACCTTTCTTTCCCTCCCTTCCCTTGGTTTTGTTATGTTAGTCTTATTCTGCCTGCACCTCCCCCCAACCCCGCCATGGTCTGCTTTGTTATCTTGACATGGGAAGGTGATTAGTTTAACTATGTGTTTTCTTTTCCCTTTTGTCCTTTTTGGTGAGTCTCTGAGAGATTCAACTAGGACTGGGAGATTTATCTCCTGGAGAGTCAGTTCGCTCTTGAAATCAGCAAGTGTCCTTTTTTGGGGTTAGAACCACTTAATTAGGCTCTAGGATTTCAGCTGCATTGGAGCTGTGTGTATGAAAGATGCTGAGACATCACAGAAATGGGCCTCTCATGTAAGCTCTTCCTGAGAGAAGTTTCTGGCAACAGAAGAAATGCTCTTCAGTATCTCCCTGGAGCAGAATGTCTATCTGTGTTTTTCAGAGGAAATTAGGTGATGCATTTAGTTAAAATTCAAGTGTGTCTTACTTTATATATCAAAAGATGAAAATCTCAACTTTTAAACAAGAGAAAGCAGAAATGAATATTTTTTCTTTTCTTTCCTCTTTTTAATTTTTAAAAGAATTCATTTTAGAGTTCCATTTTAATGGATTCAGGTGGCAGAGAAGCTGGCAGAGAAACCTAAAACTGCAGTTGTTATTTGCCCCTGCATAATGTGAGACACTTCTGAGAAGATGGTTTAAGTCATTAAAAGGGTATGGTTTTATTTATAGAAATTTAATTTATAGTATATTAAAAAACAACTGATTATATAGCTACAGTGGAGTTTCTTTGTTTTCATGTTTCAGAAAGTCTCTTTTCTGTAAACGCCCTCTAAAATGTTTATAAATCAGTGCTTATCGTGAGCTCAAACACAGTGAGGATGGAAAGTGTCTACATAGACAATCAAATGTATTTTTTTCTCCAAGTTTCTGGTAAAAAATAGCAAATGGAAATCTCCATAATTTGAGAAGGACTTTTAAATGAGTTTATAAACTTTGCATTCAAAACTGTAACAACCCAAATTTGTGATACATTATGAGATTCTGAAGTATATCTTCTTAAGTGTCTGAAATAGATTTATTTCATTATGGTTTTAGAGTTACCTTCTTGAACTGAAAAGCTTTCAACTTGGCCTTCTATGTACAGGTTCAGATATAAGTTCCAAAGGAATTCTATTTTTCACCAAGGGTAGGTAACAGAATTAAGTAGATAGTAGTTAAGTGTTTGTTATGATAGTTTATTTGTGGGCACTATTTTGTTTTAGTTAAGACTGAAGTGTCTACCATATAGTTTTCATTTTAGCTCTGTTCTCTGAGCACTCTGCATTGATGGTAAGAATGTCTACCATTGAACTCAGGATGTGTCACTTGGGAATATGACCATAATTTTTCATACATGTAGTTTACAGGAAGAGACTGCCACCATACCTCACTTTGGAGCATGTACAGTGGGCAAAGGGCATATCTCAGGATGTCCAGATACTTATGAAAGGCTTGTTGCTATAGAGACCTCTGTGGATAGCAGGTGCCAGAAGCTGGCATACACACGTCATGTTTATAACGCTATACTCACGCTGTCCAGTCCTAGAGCAGTGTAGCATTTAAAGAAGCATGGTCCCAAAAAGAATTTTGATCTTCACTCATGTTTTTATGAGATATTGAAGGTGGTCCAAAATTACTGACTAATTGACAGCTCTTACTGAAATCTTCTGGCTTCTCTTTTCTCTAGCTCCTCAGTGTGTGAGGACTTTGCTGTCATTTACACCATCCTGTACCACCATTCATTTCCTTAGATGTGCTGCACAGAAATGTGTACAGTTTCTTCTCAACAGGTCCTGTTCGTCCAGTGGAAGGCAGCCTCCATTTTAACTCCGATGTGGAAAACTATATCAGTTTGTCCCTTTTCTTTTTAGCCAGTGGAGGTCAGGGAGGAAACTCGTTGGGAAAGAGAGAGGAAGAAATCCATGAACTCTGCCATATTAATGTTTTCATCACCTGCATTTTGTGTAGTTGTTCCCAGATTTAGAATATATTTGGAATCTTTCATTTTGAAAGTTGAAAGTATGTTAAAGATTTAATGGGAGAGCTTTTTCACAAGTGGAGAAGGGATAAAGGTAACACTATATGAATTTAACACGTAAGAGATCAGAAATGATAGATTTTGAATTATCCAGGTTCAAAGATTATTCATTGTTTGTATTACAACATAACGCGTAAAGTTGCCTTCGGGGTAACAGTTTTCCGGAATTGGCATTATCTGAAATAAGTTGGCACAGGGTTAATGAGATTTTATTTTAATAATTATGGTAACTTTGAAGAATAGCTGTTGACTTAATTTTTTTTCTAGGCTTGCTTGATTGTGGTAAGTTAATTTTATTATTCACATGAGAAAATATTAAAGCATTGCACTAACCTTCCTGTAGGCCATCAATATATATAGTCATATCCTTGGGTCTCATTTACATTTTTTAGAAGATATTCATTTTATATTCCCGTATGTAAATTTTTACTACCTCATGCTGAATCCCAGCACAGACTGTGGAAGAAATTAACTCTAATACCGCCCACACTCTTTCCCTGCCTTCTCTACAACTCTGCGCAAAACAGTGATTTTTACTTCAAATAAACTCCTACATGCTTGTGCAAATTTGCCACTATCACAGACTACAGGTATAGGGCAAAGAGTATGGGCTGCATCTGGTCAGAAGTGACCATGAAACCATACAAGTCAATTAACTTTTCTAAGTCTTTTCTTTAATTGTCAAAAGGAGATAACTACCTTCTTGGGTGGATTGTTGTAGGCATTCATTGAGGGAATGTGTAGATTGGTACAGCTACTATGGAAAACGTTATGGAGGTTCCTCAAAGAATTAAAAATAGAACTAACATAGGATCCAGCAATTCGAATATATCTGAAGGAAATGAAATCACTCTCAAAGAGATGTCTGCACCCCCCATGTTCATCACAGTATTATTTATGATAGCCAAGACACAGATGCAACCCAGCTTTCTATCAGTGGATGAGTGGAAAAAGAAAATGTGGTGTACTAAGAGGGAAGTTTACAGCAATACAATCCTACCTCAAGAAACAAGAAACATCTCAAATAAACAACCTAACCTCTTACACCTAAAGCAATTAGAGAAAGAAGAACAAAAAGAAACTCAGTTAGCAGCAGGAAAGAATTCATAAAGATCAGATCAGAAATAAATGAAAAAGAAATGAACAATAACAAAGATCAATAAAACTAAAAGCTGGTTCTTTGAGAAGATAAACAAAATAGGTAAAACCATTAGCCAGACTCATCAAGGAGAAAAGGGAGAGGACTTAAATCAACAGAATTATAAATGAAAAAGGAGAAGTAACAACTGACACTGCAGAAATACATAGGATCGTGAGAGATTACTACAAGCAACTGTATGCCAATAAAATGGACAACCTGGAAGAAACGGACAAATTCTTAGAAAAGCACAACCTTCCAAGAGTGAACCAGGAAGAAATAGAAAATATAAACAGACCAATCACAAGCACTGAAATTGAAACTGTGATTAAAAATCTTCCAACATACAAAAGCCCAGGACCAGATGGCTTCACAGGTGAATTCTATCAGGCATTTAGAGAAGAGGTAACACCTATCCTTCTCAAAGTCTTCCAAAATATACCAGAGGGAGGAGCACTCCCAAACTCATTCTACGAGGCCACCATCATCCTGATACCAAAACCAGACAAGGATGTCACAAAGAAAGAAAACTACAGGCCAATATCACTGATGAACATAGATGCAAAAGTCCTCAACAAAATACTAGGAAACAGAACCCACCAGCACATTAAAAGGATCATACACCATGATCAAGTGGGATTTATCCCAGGAATGCAAGGATTCTTCAATATACGAAAATCAATGTGATACACCATATTAAAAAACTGAAGGATAAAAACCATATGATCATCTCAATAGATGCAGAAAAAGCTTTTGACAAAATTCAACACCCATTTATGATAAAAATTCTCCAGAAAGTTGGCATAGAGGGAACCTACCTCAACATAATAAATGCAATGTATGACAAACCCACAGCCAACATCGTTCTCAATGATGAAAAAGTGAAAGCATTTCCTCTAAGATCAGGAACAAGACAAAGTTGCCCACTCTCACTGCTATTATTCAACATAGTTTTGGAAGTTTTAGCTACAGCAATCAGAGAAGAAAAAGAAATAAAAGGAATCCAAATGAGGAAAGAAGAAGTAAGACTGTCACTGTTTGCAGATGACATGATACTATACACAGAGAATCCTAAAGATGCCAGCAGAAAACTACTAGAGCTAATCAGTGAATTTGGTAAAGTAGCAGGATACAAAATTAAGGCACAGAAATCTCTTGCATTCCTATACACTAATGATGAAAAATATGAAAGAGAAATTAAGGAAACACTTCCATCTACCATTGCCAAAAACCAAAACCAAACAAACAGAAAAACCTAGGAATAAGCCTACCTAAGGAGACAAAAGACCTGTATGTAGAAAACTGTAAGACACTGATGAAAGAGATCAAAGACCATACAAACAGATGGAGAGATATACCATGTTCTTGGATTGGAAGAATCAACGTTGTGAAAATGATTATACTACCCAAAGCAATCTACAGATTCATTGCAATCCCTATCAAACTACCAATGGCATTTTTCACAGAACTAGAACAAAAAATTTCACAATTTGTATGGAAACACAAAAGACTCCGAATAGCCAAAGCAGTCTTGAGAAAGAAAAATGGAGCTGGAGGAATCAGGCTCCCAGACTTTAGACTATACTACAAAGCTACAGTAATCAAGACAGTATGGTACTGGCACAAAAACAGAAATATAGATCAATGGAACAGGATAGAAAGCCCAGAGATAAACCCAGACGCATATGGTCACCTTATCTTTGCTAATGGAGACAAGAATATACAATGGAGAAAAGACAGCCTCTTCAATAAGTGGCGCTGGGAAAACTGGACAGCTACATGTAAAAGAATGAAATTAGAACACTTCCTAACACCGTACACACAAAAATGAACTCAAAATGGATTAAAGACCTAAATGTAAGGCCAGACACTATAAAACTCTTAGAGGAAAACCTAGGCAGAACACTCCATGACATAAATCACAGCAAGATCCTTTTTGACCCACCTCTTAGAGAAATGGAAATAAAAATAAACAAATGGGACCTAGTGAAACTTAAAAGCTTTTGCACAGCAAAGGAAACCATAAACCAGACGAAAAGACAACCCTCAGAATGGGAGCAAATATTTGCAAACGAGGCAACTGACAAAGGATTAATATCCAAAATATACAAGCAGCTCAGAATCAAAAAAATAAACAACCCAATCCAAAAATGGTCAGAAGACCTAAATAGACATTTCTCCAAACAAGATATACAGATTGCCAACAAACACATGAAAGGATGCTCAACATCACTAATCATTAGAGAAATGCAAATCAAAACTACAATGACGTATTACCTCACACTGGTCAGAATGGCCATCATCAGAAAATCTACAAATGCTGGAGAGGATATGGAGAAAAGGGAACCCTCTTGCACTGTTGGTGGGAATGTAAATTGATACAGCCACTATGGAGAACAGTATGGAGGTTCCTTAAAAAACTAAAAATAGAACTGCCATACGACCCAGCAATCCCACTATGGGCATATACCCTGAGAAAACCATAATTCAGAAAGAGACATGCACCACAATGTTCATTTCTGCTCTGTTTACACTAGCCAGGACATGGAAGCAACCAAAGTGTCCATCAACAGATGAGTGGATAAAGAAGATGTGGCACATATATACAGTGGAATATTACTCAGCCATAAAAAGAAACAAAATTGAGTTATTTGTAGTGAGGTGGATGGACCTAGAGTCTGTCATACAGAGTGAAGTATGTCAGAAAGAGAAAAACAAATCCCGTATGCTAACACATATATATGGAATCTTAAAAAAAAAAATAGGGGCAGGACAGGAATAAAGAAACAGCCGTGGAGAATGAACCTTGAGGACACGGGGAGGGGGAAGGGTAAGCTGGGATGAAGTGAGAGAGTGGCATGGACATATATACACTACCAAATGTAAAACAGATAGCTAGTGGGAGGCAGCTGCACAGCACAGGGAGACCAGCTCCGTCCTTTGTGACCACCTAGAGAGGTGGGATAGGGAGGGTGGGAGGGAGTCGCAAGAGGAAGGGGATATGGGGATATATGTATACATATAGCTGCTTCACTTTGTTATACAGCAGAAACTACCACAACATTGTAAAGCAATTATTCTCCAATAAGGTGATTTTTTTAAAAAAAATAAAATGTGGTTGTATGTATGTACAGTGAAATACTATTCAGCCATAAAAAGGAAGGAAATCCTGTAATTTGTGTCAGCAGGGATGGGCCTCTGTGGTACAGGGAAAGACAAATACTCTGTGATCTCACTTATACATGAGAACTCATAGAAGCAGAGTACAAATTCGTGTTTGCCAGAGGCTGGTAGTAGGGGTGTGGGAAATGGGTGAAAAATTGAGATAATGTAAATACATTGTGTTTTGGGCTGTAAAATGGATGTTTAGCTAATCCTTCCCCCTTCCCCCTACCCCCTGTGGAAGATACTCTCTTTTAAACATGAAAAAGTAGCAATCAACTGATACATACTCTAAATGGGTTTAGCCTCCAAGATAATGTTCAAATTAGTTGACTGGGAATGTGCCATGTGTTCATCTGTAACTTGGCATATTTGGTTTCAAATAATGAGAATAAAGAATTTGAAACCTAGTGGGGCTTCTCCAAAGTTTTACTTCTTTTAGCTGCCTGGAACTAACACAGCCTTTGGGGGGAAAACTGGTTTATGTAAAACTGTTTTCCTTAAGGTATTTCCTTTCACAATGGCCCTGCTACAAAGGTAGACGCAACAATAAAAAAAAGTACATAATGAAATACACCTAATAAAATGTTTGTTTTGGGGCTTCCCTGGTGGCGCAGTGGTTGAGAGTTCGCCTGCCGATGCAGGGGACACGGGTTCGTGCCCCGGTCCGGGAAGATCCCACATGCCGCGGAGCGCCTGGGCCCGTGAGCCATGACCGCTGAGCCTGCGCGTCTGGAGCCTGTGCTCCACAACGGGAGAGGCCACAACAATGAGAGGCCCGCGTACCGCAAAAAAGAAAAAAAAAAAAGTTTGTTTTGGAAGCTTGTGAAATAACTTCCTTACTGTTGAAAAATGATGATGAGGCTAAAAATCTGAGGACTAAAACGAGTGAGTTAGCATCAAATTGGGTGAATATGTCTTCAGGTGCCCTGAATGTTAATAAGTCTTTAATAGGTGTTTTAAATAGTTAATTTTTTTTCATTTCATCACTAATTAGCTCTTTATTTTTCTTTCCTTTTTGCAGCTGTCACTTGAATAGGGATAGAAATTAATTTTTAATGCGCCATTGTTTTTACATCAGATCCTGGCATATTTGCTTGATTTACCCTTTGTGGTAATGATCAAAATTCTGTCTCTCATTGATAAGTAGGAAATATAAGTTTTGCCTTTATGCTTTAAAATAATTGGAAAAAATTACAGTTTTCTAGCAGGAGCCATCATGTGTTAGATTTCAAGTGAATAGCAAATGGGTTAGGAAGGAGAAGAAAGTTCTCTGTGAGGAACTTTTGAAAAACAATGAGAAAGATTTTGTGCGATTATAGCTAATGTTGGGGGTAAACTAATTTAGTTGTTCTGTTTGACATTGTGTCCATTCAAAAATTGCTTGCATCCATGTGGTCAGCTAACAAGATTGTAGCTGAAGACAGGTTAAGATAATCAGATATCAAGGGTGGGGAAGATGACTTAGTATGATTCTTTGCTAAAATGGGGCTAGGCAGGCCAAAGACAGAATGAGGGCCAAGGCCAAGAAGAAGGCTTGGAGGAGCCCAACTAAAGTTTGGTCAATCAGAGTCTTTGTCAACACACAGGGACACATCAAGGCCTTGTCCTCAACCAAAAATAGATGCCTTCATGATACCATTCCCTTAGTAGCTTGGCTGTTCTGGGTGCTTTAAGAATCATACCTCTGGAATGGCAGTTGTACCTTTGCAGATCATTTCTAAAATTTTGTGGAGAGCAACCATTTTGGATTAATTACGTGATTCATTTTGACTTTAAGTTACGTTTATGTGATTGGTTACCGTTTGTAAAGCAGTTTCCTATACGTTATTTCATTTTCGCCTCACAAGAAAACTAAGTAGGCATTTCCTCGTCTTAGAGACAAAAATTAGAGCTTAAAGAGATTAAGTGACTTGCCTGACCTCATATTAAAGGGCAAAACCTGAGTTTTGAATCTAGATCTTAGGGATGCGTTTAAGTATCGTTAAAAAGCAGCTTTAAAGATAAATACCTTTAAAAATTTCTTCCATAAGGAATTCTGTACTTGTAAAAGACAATGAAACAAAAAAGGAAAATTTAAAAATTAGTTAGTGATCAAGTCTTTTTATTGTATGTCCTCTTCTGAGCTATAAAAATGTTACATGAGCTTAACTGTAGAATTCTGATGTATTTCAGTGAAGGAACAAAATATATGTAGTATGCACATTCACATGCACACACATACCGTCCACATTTGACTCAGTGATACTTACAAAGACCATTTTTCAGTGACATTTGGAAATTGTCTTTGTCATCAGTGTCTCTTTCCTAAGGCCACTCTTAAACCACACAATTGTCGTCTTGTCCTCTTGGTAAGAAGTACTGCTAGTGTCTAGGAAGTGTTTTTTAGGAAGCAGCTTATCAGAACCGTGTAGAACAGTGCCCTTTTCTCCAAAGGTCAGCGTGACATCATAATCTGAGATTGAAAAGAGACATGAAAGTAGACAAAGAGAGATACTGTTTGTTCTTTGAAGCTGACCCCTCCACACAGTGAAACCTCTGGCCCTACGCTGATGCTGCAAACGTCTCTCATTTCTTTTTCTCTCTGTTAATACCCTGTTGCCCAGCAGGGGGCAGGACAGCTTGTTTCTTTCTTTATGAGAAGCTGCCCGCTGAAGGATCCTTACTTGTACTTCAGAGACTTTCAGCGCTAAGGGTAGAAATGTAATTGACACTCTTCTCTTCTGAATGAGAAACTAGATATATCATTTTAATCAGATATTTCATCCAAACAATTATAGCTTATACCCATCAGGCATTTGCTCTGTGCCAGGCATAGTAAATGTAAATGTGCACATAGTAAATGTATTAGCTGGGTCAGCCTTCTTAACAGATTTACATTATTTTTTATCCCCATTTTAAAGACGAAGAAAGAGAGGCTCTGAGAGGTTAAATAACTTGCCCACTGCATCTTTTTTTTTTTTTAAACTAGCATTGAGTCATTTTGGGGGAGGTATAGTTGATCTACAGTATTACATGTTTCAGATGTAGAATATAGTGATTCACAATTTTTAAAAGTTATACTCCATTTATACTTATTATAAAACATTGGCTATATTCCCTCTGCTGTACAATATATCCTGGTAGCTTATTTATTTACTTTATACATAGTAGTTTCTATCTCTTAATCCTCTACCCCTGTCTTGTCCCTCCCTGCTTCCTCTCCCCACTGGCAACCACTAGTTTGTTGTCTGTATCTGTGACTCTTTTTCTTTTTTGTTATATTCACTATTTTGTTCTGACTGCATCTTATATAAAGGAAGGTTCAGAGATTTTTACAAGCTGCGTCTTCTTTGGTAACTCATTTCAATATCCAAAGACACCTCCTGTTGTAAAATTCTTTCTTCAGCTCCAAAAATTCCAAGTAGTACTTTATTTCTTGTGTTGATTGAGAATAGTTGAGTATGTAAAAGCCCTTCCTTTGAGATGTACTTGCTTTTCCCCTGGTGGCTTTCAAATTTCAGTGTTTGTAAATTTCACATTCCTGTGACCCAAGGATTCCAGTGAAATGGATCTGAATTGGGGCCCTGAAGTGTGCATTTTCCAGAAATATCTCAAGTGAGAGACAGCTAGGCTGTCCATTTGCCACCTTTGGGGAAAGTCTAATCTACATAGTAAAGTTTGAACTTAAGTCTGATTCTCAGAGTTGCTAATGACATTGAATAGGTTTCCCAACTGTGTATAAACCAGCATTTGTTAAATAAATCACAATTTAGAGGACCTGTGTTGTGAGTCTTTTATAAAATTTATGAGTTCATCCTCTTCATTCATTTCATTTGTTAATTTTTTTTTTTTTTTTTTTTTTTTGCGGTACGCGGGCCTCTCACTGTTGTGGCCTCTCCCGTTGCGGAGCACAGGCTCCGGACACGCAGGCTCAGCGGCCATGGCTCAGGGGCCCAGCCGCTGTGCGGTATGTGGGATCTTCCCGGACCAAGACACGAACCCGTGTCCACTGCATCAGCAGGCGGACTCTCAACCACTGCACCACCAGCGAAGCCCCATTTGGTAATTTGATTGTTAATGCCAGATTTTGTCTTAGAGGGAGACGCATCTCTACATGAGAAGCAATATTAAAGATCCCTTTCTTACCTTTCTGGTTATAAATCCCAGTTTCTCATCACTTTTATAAAATCCTATTATCCCAACCCCTCTGTGACATGGATACCTCCCTGATGAACTCATTTTATCAATAGGCTCTCCAGATTTCTGTCCCCGTCTCCATCAGCATGCTTTGCAGAATTACAGTTGCTTGCTTTATGGTCCCCAACCATCATTTTACTGATTACCCACTCATCTTGTTCTCATGTTTGCCTGCGGGCTTTAGCCTTCTGATTTTAATTTGTGGCGTGTATCTAAGCTTCAGCAATGACTGGACCCCATCCTGCTCTGCCTGCCCTTCACCAGAGCCTTGCCCTCCAAGAGGCTGGATTTTCCTCATTTGTGGTGCAGGCTTCCTGACCCTTTTTCCACTGCATCATTATTTTGACTTTAAATCCTCCCCCCAGGGTTATTAAGCAGGTGGAAAGAGGATGCTCTGTCTGTATCACCTGGACCTTGCCTGAGGAGGCCCAAACAATACATGTATTTTAAAATAAAGGTTCCATAAAATAGCTGGAGGCCTCCCCTTTGTTTGCTTGGCCCACATTTGATTCTGGAATATCAGCTTTACCCGAATATAACTTTCAATCTTACTCACATAATAGATGATTAGCCCACAGCACAGTTTAACAGCTGATTTTGATCACGTTTTACATCGAACAGAATCAAATTCATCTTTATTTGTCCTGATGTTCAGTTATAAGGAGAGCTCCAATAATAGTCGTAACAACCGCTATTACTAATCACATTTATCAGGCACTTCCAGGCCTTGGGTTTTCTTTCATCTTCATCACTACCTTTGCTAGGGTTTGCTGGCTGCCACTGACTGCCTTCCACTGTTGTGTGACCAAGTCTTAGACACCCATTAGCTCTTCCACTGTAGAGAACTGGCTATCTGTGCTGTGTTCCTCTGTTTAATTCTGTGCATCTTGTCACTCCCAGAGTCCCATCAGTGCTATTCCAAAGTGTCTCTGAAGCGGTCCTCTTCTCTCAAGCAGCTGCCGCCTGGCCTAGTTGAGGCTGCCATCGTGAACACCGTCATCACTCCTCTGTCTTCTCCAGCCTCTGGTTTGGCCCCCTTTCCCAGGGCTGCTTTGAGATCCTGAGTTGCTTCTGCCATTTTGCACATGTGGTCTCCACAGTGTCAACACCGTTGTGCCTTTCATCCCTTATTCCTAGCGTGGCCAAATCCTACTTGTCAACCAGGCATCAGTTTTGACAACATCTCCTCCAGGAAGCATTTATCTTGTCTGACAGCTTTCTTTAGAGCCACACCTTAGTTCTAGTTACCATCTTCTCTCATCCTGGTTGCGTAACACTCTGCTCATAGGTTTCTCTGTCCATCTCCTTCAGTAGCTTCAATTCTGCTTTTTTATAGGTCAGTGGTTCTCAAACCTTTTGATCTCAGCACTCTTTCTCTCCCCCACAGCTTTCTTGTTCAAAGTATAATTGATTTACAATATTAGTTTCAGGGGTACAACATAGTGATTCAAATGTTTATAGATTATACTCCATTTATTGTTATGATAAAATACTGACTCCATTCCCTGTGCTGTACAATATGTCCTTGTTGTTTATCTTTTTTTTTGGCTGCCTTGGGTCTTTGTTGCTGTGCGCGGGCTTTTCTCTAGTTGCGGCGAGCGGGGGCTACTCTTCATTGCGGTGCTTGGCTTTCTCGTTGCGTTGGCTTCTCTTGTTGCGGAGCACGGGCTCTAGGCGCTAGTTGTGGCACGAGGGCTCAGTAGTTGTGGCTCGCGGGCTCGAGAGTGCAGGCTCAGTAGTTTTGGCACACGGGCTTAGTAAGCTCAGTAGTTGCTCTGTGGCGTGAGGGATCTTCCCGCACCAGGGATGGAACCCGTGTCCCCTGCATTGGCAGGCGGATTCTTAACCACTGCACCACCAGGGAAGTCCCAGTCCTTGTTGCTTATCTATTTTATGCGTAATAGTTTCTACCGATAAGTCCTCTACCCCTGTCTTGCCCCTTCCCCCTTTCCTCTCCCCGCTGGTAACCTCTAGTTTGCTTTCTGTATCTGTGAGTCTGTTTCTTTTTTGTTATATTCACTAGTTTGTTTTATTTTGATAACATACAGTAATTGTCTTTCTCTGACTTACTTCACTGAGCATAATATCCTCTAGGTCCATCCACGTTGTTGCAAATGGCGAAATTTCATTTTTTTAATGGATGAGTAATATTCTATAGAATGTGTGTACATGTGTGTATATGTGTGTGTGTAACATCTTCTTTATCTGTTCATCTGTTGATGAAAACTTATGTTGTTTCCGTATCTTGGCTATTGTAAATAATGCTGCTGTGGACATTAGGGTTCACGTATATTTCCAAATTAGTGTTTTTGTTTTCTTTAGATATATACCCAGCAGTGGAATTACTGGATCATATGGTAATTCTATTTTTACTTTTCTGAAGAACCTCCATACTGTTCTCCATAGTGGCTGCACCAATTTACATTCCCGCCAACAGTGCACAGGGGTCCCCTTTTCTCCACACCCTCTCCAGCATTTGTTATTTGTGGTCTTTTGATGATAGTCATTCTGACAGGTGTGAGCTGACATCTCATTGTAGTTTTGATTTGCATTCCTTTGATGATTAATGGTGTTGAGCATCTTTTCATATGCCTGTTGGCCATCTGTATGCCTTCTTTGGAAAAATGTCTATTTAGGTCTTCTGTCCACTTTTTAATCAGGCTGTTTGTCTTTTTGATATTGAGTTGTATGAGCTGTTTATATATTTTGAATATTAACTCCTTATCGGTCATATCATTTGCAAGTGTTTTCTCCCATTCCGTAGGTTGTCTTTTTGTTTTGCCTGTGACATCCTTTGCTGTGCCAAAGCTTTTAAGTTTAATTAGGTCCCATTTGTTTATTTTTGTTTTTCTTTCCTTTGCCTTAGGAGACAGATAAAAAAAAATTGCTACAATTTATGTCAAAGAGTGTTTGTTCTGCCTCTGTTTCTCTTCTAGGAGTTTTATGACTTCCAGTATTACATGTAGGTCTTTTATTCATTTTTAGTTTATTTTTGTGTATGGTGTAAGTCTCTCTCTTTTCAGTAGACTTTAGTTTTTAAGAGCAGCTTTGGGTTTACAGAAAAATTGCACAGAAAATATATAGAGTTCCCAGTATCCTTTTCCCCTTCACCCATAGTTTCTTTTATTAATAACCTCATGTGTTGTATATTTTTGTTACCATTGATGAACCAATATCAATATATTATTTAATTGAAGTCCATAGTTTACTCCTTTCAACTCATAAATATATTTGCGAATAATACAGAAAGGTCTTGTTTCTTATGTAGTCACCTTTATAGAAGTTGAAACTGAGAAATTAAAAAAATATAACATTCCTTTATATTTTTGCCAATCTCTTTCTGGTCTGATTTAATAGAAGACGGTGTCTCATAATTGCTTCTGCCTTCATTCTGTTGTGATTCCACTAGTCACATAGCCTCTGGAAAACACCGCTGTATACTTCTGAAAAAAGTGAAAGTGTAAAGGGCATAAACGTGTTAGTATTATTAGGAAATGGGTTTGAGCTTATAGATCCTGTGAAGGGATCTTAGGAATTCTCATGGGTCCCCTGATCACACTTTGAGAACCACTTCTATCCACCTAAATGATGCTTCCTTTAAGTCCTGTTAATTCTTTAGGTCTCAGTTTAGATGTGTGTCATCAAAGAGGTCTTCTCTCACCTCATACTACATCTCCGTGTTCTACCATTCCATCACACACACTTATATTAGAACATCTGTATTTGCTACTAGACTATAAGGCCCCTGAGGGCAGGGACTGGGGCTTTTGTTCACTGTTGTGTATTCCTAGCACACATGTTCTGATTATATTTACTGCACCAATGATTGACTAGGCAGAAGAAGTAAGAACGAATACAGTTATTTTTTAGGAATTTACTAGGAAAGAGGGAAGAGGCTTGAACATCATTTATTTCTCGATTAGCATCTAAAGTCCTTGATGGCTGGTATCCTGCTTTTTCGTCTGTGGATCATCAGTGGACATAGTTTGTGTTCAGTAAACGTTGTGCTGAGTGAATGGATGGATATTCAACTAGTGAATGGGTGAATTCAGGGGTTAGATGGGATTTCGAGTGCGAATGGAAGGTTCATTTGATGATGTGATTATCGTGTCCCGGAAATGACTAAGTGCCCTGTTAATGCTTGCTGCCAACTCTGAGTTATGTTTGATGCAGTGGTTTCATATATTTGTGTTAGGAACACTTATCAAATATACCTCGTAGATGGGAATGTTTCCATCAAAACAGTCTTGAATTTGTGGGAACAATGTGCTTTGAATTAAGATTTCAGTATCCCCTTGTCATTGCCAGCCTTCCATGAGAAGAAAAATAATTGATTAAACATGTGGCTTAAACGACTAAGAAAGACATACAGTTATACCAATTGAATTTTAATATGTGTTATGTGTTTATGTTTTTCAGGTAAGGAATTATGTTTCGTTCTGCCTGGTTTCCTAAGGAACCTGACAGATGCTGTCTTCTTGTGTTCTTTTGCAACCTGCCAAATCATGCGAAATACACTCGCCTACAAAATTAGGGCTTCAGCTGTAAGTAATATGCTCTGTGCTTTTGTCAGTGGAGTGGATCTGGAGGTAAGGGCTCTGTAGGGCACTCTGGCTTGCATCTGCTCTCTGTTAGGCTGATTACTGACCACCGCTCCAGGAGCACCAGTCACCACGTCGTTGTGGAGACTGTCTATCGTCTGCCCAGTGCCTGCTATATTCTTCCTGCTTGGGGTGACTTCCCTTTTGTCTTCTGCTTCCCTGTTTATCACTCATTATTAAGCCACAAAGCCTAATGATTTCCTGTATATAACATTTCCACTCTAAAAAAAAATTCAAATATACAAATATAAATTTTTAAAAAATATCAGTTGAAGAGGAAGCTTGAAACCATTATGCTAATTGAAATAAGCCACACAAAGGGACCAGTATTAGATGATCCATTTAAATGAATTCTTTTCGAATTCATAGAGACAGAAAGTGGACTAGAGGGTACCGGGGTGGGAGGAGGGAATTCGAATTATTGCTTAATAATTACAGAATTTTTGTTTGAGGTGGTGACTAAGTTTTTTCCCTCCAGTCTTACTGAGATATGATTGAAAAAGTTTTGGAAACAGATAATGATGGTTGTACAACATTTTGAGTATAGTTAATGCCACTCAATTGTATACTTAAAAATGGAGAATTTAATGGTTTTTTACACACACACACACACACACACACACACACATACAAAGACACACATTTTTATCACAATTTTTAAGACGTTAAAAAATAAATCAGCCATAGTCCTACCCCTCAGAGATTTCACTGTTAATACCTGGGCACATTTTTCTTGCTTTTTATATTGTTAACATGTTTCCTGATAGTGTTTCTTATTACTGAAGTTAAACTCCTGTAGTACAGTAAATTCTACATCTACTTTCTTTGATTTAATGTTCTTTTATAAGTATTTTTTCCGTATCTTTGGAGACTTTGCATCCATACTATCAACTACGTAAGATTTTGTCCTAATCAGTCACATTCATTCAAGACCAAGTGCCATTCATCCCATTCCTGGTTACGCTGACTCGTCCATTTCATTCATTCAGCATGTAGTTCTTGAGCACTCACTGTATGCCAGTCATTCTTCTGGGCCCTCTGAGCCCAGAGGGTTTGACCAGTCAAGTTTGACCAGCAGAATCCCATCATCTGACCCATGCAAACTAGTTCTGTGGGGTGTATTTTGGGAGACAGTGGGCTGGACGGTCTATGATTCTATCGCCTTCCTCTGGTCTGAAATTCTGTGATGCAGGTTGTTTAATTCAGACACTTGAAAACTAAGTGCAGGTAACCTGCCCATGAACAAACCATTGTAAGTGTTTTCCAAAGTTAGCTCTCCTGGGACTTCCCTGGCTGTCCCATGGTTAGGACTCTGAGGTCTCTCTGCCAAGGGCTAGGGTTCAATCCCTGGTCAGGGAACTAAAATCTCACAAGCTGCGCATTGTAGCCAACAAACAAACAAACAGACAGACAAAACAAAGTTAGCTCTCCTTCTTTTCTCTGTCACTGGATACTCAAGATGCTTTTGGCCTCTCCTCAAAACTGATTTGTAATATAATGAACAATTTCAAAGAGTTGGTAAAAAAAAAAAAAAACCCACAAAACTCAAGTGCATCCCCTTACTAGAATTCTAACGAAGGAGGGTGAAGTCTCATCTTTTAAGAAGTAGAAGGGACTTCCCTGGTGGCGCAGTGGTTAAGAATCCGCCTGCCAATGCAGGGGACACGGGTTCGAGCCCTGGTCCGGGAAGATCCCACATGCCACGGAGCAGCTAAGCCCCTGTGCCACAACTACTGAGCCTGTGCTCTAGACCTTGTGAGCCACAACTACTGAACCTGCGTGCCACAACTACTGAAGCCTGCATTCCTAGAGCCCATGCTCCGCAACAAGAGAATCCACTGCAATGAGAAGCCTGCGCACTGCAAGGAAGAGTAGCCCCCACTCACTGCAACTAGAGAAAGCCCACGCGCAGCAACGAAAACCCAACAGAGCCAAAAATAAATAAATTAAAAAAAAAGAAGTAGAAGGATAAAGCTTGCACACAATAATGGAGTCTTGGTGAATATGTATCTTTCCTGTGTGTAAATAAATTCTCCCCAGAGTTTCTTTTCTTCTACTGAAATGTATCCCACTCAAGATTAGAGAACCAACAGAAGAAAATGAAAGTTTTCTTCCCCTAGGGACAGGGGAAAAATACTCATTTTTCACAAAAGCCTTAATGAAAGTAGTGGAAATGTTTTTTAGCATTTTAAAATACTGGCAGAAACTAGGTTTACTTCAGAAACATTTTTCTTGGTTGATTTAGAAGTGGGATGGTGGAGTATGAATAACTGGATGGACAAACTCTTCGGGATCTTCTTACCTGTCTCCTCATTGTGTATAATGGTACCAGGCACACAGTAGGAACTTCATATACAGTTGATTGAATGAACGGATTTTGAGAGGGTGGAACTTTTTTACACTAGGCAATAAGTATTATCACCATGGGAACAAAGCTATTTATTTTAACACGTGATCTCAGGAAAATGAGAGCGGCGATCATGACTCCTGTTTGTGTTCTTATGAGTATCTAGCATTCGGACTCTGTGCAGATAATTTTGTAGATAGAAAGCAGATAGGATTCTTCTTTCCATAGATCGACAAGATAGGGTTTATTTTTCCCTACCTTCTGTTTACCCCCTTCAAAACTAAATTTTGTGTTTGTTTTCAGGCTTGTTTATGGGTAGATGTTTCAGAGTTTGTTTACAAACATTTCCAAGACATATTGTCGATCAGCAGGTTTCCTCAATTAACAGCAGCTTCTTAAGTCTGTTTTCTATATTGATTGTATGACAAATGCTATAGGGTTTTGTAGATGCAGGGACAGAGAAGTTTACCGACTCAGCAGAATCCAGGGGAAGTCTGATAATGAATCTAAGGACAATTTGTACAGAATGGAATTCATTAAAAGGGTGAGAACACAGGAGGCAGTTTGGTTGCAGGTCTTCGCTTGAGTAAGAACATGGCCCCCTACTGGGCACTTATCCTGCCAGGTCCCAGGCATTGCACACACACATTCACTCACATGTGGTATTTTACGTCATCCTCTGAAGAGTTCTAGAAAAAAGCCTGGAACCTTCATTTCATGGATGAGGACAGAGTGGCTCAGAAACCATAGAATTTGCCAAAGTTTGGACAAATTCCTGGTGCAGCCCCACATCACATTCTGATGCGTCAGGGTTCAAAGCCCTTATTTGCTCCCTGTAGAAAAGGAATTATTGAATGAGAAACATGCTCTGGGGGGTGTTGGATTTTTGTAAAAGGAAAAAGAAAAATGCATGCATTGTCTCAAAACATGAGCGTAGGGATTCTGAGAATCATCTCTTAAAATTAAATGAGATTATGTAAAATGTTTGACATGGTCCCTGGTGCCCCATAAGTCATGCCTGTTGTTGCTATTGTTTTTGTTATTGACACATAACAACAGAAGCCTTTGTAGATCAGTCTCTGTTGTTCTTGTACTTGATACGGTGGGTGTGGCTTTGAGATATACACCGGTTGGAGTCAGGCTCTCCAGGTTCAGATCTCAGCATCTTTATTTACTGGGTGGGTAACCTGTCGGCCAGGTCATTAACCTGTCTAAGCATTGCTCTCTGTCCCTGTACAGTGGGGATGGTAATTGCACTAACCTCCTAGGATTCAGGTGAGGATTACATATTAGGGTCATGTACGAAATGTACCTTGTGCAATGTCTGGCACTGAGAAAATATTATTAGTGTTATTATCAGTCATTAGTGTCGTTGTCAGTGCATGATCATAAAAACCTAAAAGGCACACCTACTGAAAGGTGATCCATGGTGTTTCGTGGCAGAAATGTGAATATGGGTTGCCGGTTTGGTGTGTGTGTGTATACACAGAGGTACGTGTGTGTATACACAGAGGTACGTGTGTGTACTGAGTATACTTTCCTATCAGAGGCTTTGGTTAAACTAGCACAAGAAAACCATTATAAGTCTTCTTGGAGGCCGTGGAGAGGATCATTGATCATTGCTCGTTTCATTGTAAACCTGCGATTTAAACACTTTGGGACCATAGTGAGAAGATGTGGCCTGAAGCCATTGGCACAAAGTGGAAAAGAAAACTGGAGAACTTTTGAAAGCACTCTTGTTTACCCTGAGTCTTTCTTTTTAAGTTAGAAAATTGTAAAGGAATACAGAATCTAATTTTAGGAGGCCTAATGAGGCTGGTTTCATAGGCTAATGGTGTGTGGGTGGGTATGTGTTTTCAGTAATCCCTGATGTGAAACTTTAGACCTTCCCTATCATCACCCCCCTGACCTCCTTACCACAGGTAGCTGGAGTGATGCTGATGAAGTGCAATCTGATGATCTCACTTCCTTGTTTGAAACCTGTCCATTGGTTCTAATTTGACATGACTTACCTGGGCCTTTGTGACCTGGCCCTGGCTACCTACTTGCTGAAAGCCTTTATTTCCTGCTTTCAGCAGGGTTGGAAGGGCTGGCAGTAGGTGGGGGCAGTTGGTTGTGAGTGAGGAGTGGCTGAATCCCTCAATACCAGGCTTTCAGGCCCCACAGCTCATTGATGTCACTCACCTGGTGCTGTAGACATTTGCCACCTCTGAAGGAAGGCACCCCTGGTGTCTGTAGGACAGGGATTTAGCTCCCTCTTGCTAGGTCCCCATAATACTCTCCACTTATCTCTATTGGAACACTTGGAGCAATATTATACCATTGTCTTGTGCCCCATAGGATTCTTAGTGAGTACCATATTGTTGAGTTCTAATTCAAGGCATATTTGGTGAATGAATAAATTAGTTCCAAAGATTGACTTTTCCCTTACCTGAAGAAGTTGCTTTTATCATTAATTTTGAAGCCGACCTGTCTTTCTGTCTAGCTCTTTGCCCAGGGAGCCAGCCAGCCATCCACTCATCCACCCATCCGTCCATTTTAAAAGGCTTGAAGTAGACAATATTAACAATCAGTTCTGGCAGGTAAGAATATAGGTATTTGTAATATTTGGTGAATGATGTTGTCTTTGAAATTAATAGTATTCCGTTAAATGGGGGCTCTATTCTTGGCCCCTGGAGCTTTATTCATCTAGAAATAACCACTGGCAAATCCCAAATAGCTGTGTCTGCTGCTGTTTCTTGAAACTTTTCTTATGGGTTTGAGATCCAGTGACAGAGTGAAAGTCCTTTTGTAGCGAGACCCATAGAAAATCACAGGAGAATCGAATGATGGGAACAATGAATGAGGGGTGGATAACCAACCATTTCCTCTCTGAATTCACTTTAACAAATATCTGTGTTATTCCTGAAAAGTCTGTGTCTAGGAGTTTTAGTTGTTGGAGCATCTTAGGTAAGATATGTGGCTTTGGAGGTAGAGTCTTGGGTTTGGGCTACAGCTCAGGTTGACTCACTGGTGGGGTGAACCTGACCAGGCTGTCTGTCTCCATGGGTGTCCATGAGCTCTGACTATGCGGATAAAAACGGCAACCTCACAAAGACTTCCTCAGGATTTACTGACGCGGTGCCTGTAACGTGATTGGCATGGTGCCTGGCGTGGTCTGTATAAATTTAATGGATGGTGGCAGTTATTCTTGAACTGTTTGTATTGAAATGTCTAATTTCTTTAGTTTTAAATGAGAATTAGCGGAGCAGAGATCTTTAATTGTGGAGCTCCTTGGTCACTACATGTTGCCTTTATTTTGGTCTTTAGTAGGCTGTTGATAATAATCACTATTGATTTGCTGCTCTGGGGCCTGGGAGTTGTATTTTTACAGCAGCTTAGAGAGTTGCCGCTGATTCCGAATGATCCATAGCAAGAGCTGTGGATAATGAATTCAGTGCTGTCTGAGCATGAGTAGAGTCTTCAGGTTGCGCTTGACCCTTTGACAACATGACTGATTATTCTGATTTATAATCTCCACATGATGCAGCAAGTCTACGGAATCCCACCGATTCCACTTAGTGGCCCCTGGGTTCCTGTCTTACATAACCTTAGGTGTCACTTGCAACGTTTATATTTTCTATTGACCTCCTGTCTTTAAAAAAATATACTTAAAAAAATGGGTCTTACCTACTTTTAAAACGAGAGACCGAAACAATACGTAAATACTGCTTTCATTTGCCTATTAGAACACTTGCAGACAGCAATCAATACAGTGAAATTGTAAACGAAGCCATCTGCATGGCTCTCATACATTCATTTTCAAGGGAAAAATTAAATGCTAGGAATGGAGCACAATTCTAATAGGGATCTGAAGAAATCTTTGGAGATTAAATGACATCCATTTTCTTTAAATGGATGTCATCCATCCATTTCTTTAAATTTAACTTTGTATCTCCTTCAGGAATAATTTATTTTTAAATGATTGATAAAAATAAGTAACTTAACCGTATGTACAGGATCAAACATTCTTTAATATATAGAGAGAAACTCTCATGTGAATTATTATACAGTGGTTAGTAGGATAATTTTAGGGTTTGTTCTCTCGCTCACTCTCTGTCTGTCTCTTTTTCACTTGCTTAGTCTGTCTCTTTTTTCCAGAGCTGTTAATCCAGATATGATACTGGATTTAGGCCCCCTGGGAATTTCTGGTAAATGCATAAATATATTTGGAGAGATTGGGTCTTTTTATTAAATTTTAGCAACTCTGCTTCCTTCAGGAATCTTCAAAGGTCATATATTTGAGTTGGGAACAGTCACCAAGGAGACTTCAGTGCTGCTTGCTGAAATAGAGATTTGACTAATGATAGTAAAGGTTATATAGATAAGACAGTGTATTTAACCTGCAAATGAAAATGAGTTGGCGAGATCCTCATTTGCTAAATCTCTTCTCCATGCCTTGATCTGTCAGCTCTGGAAACAATGGACTGGGAGTCTGCACTCATTTTTGAAAAGGATAAATGGAAGTGAGGAAGGGCCATTATGCCGATAGGTAGAGCAGACTGAAGTTTAAATCAGACCCAAGATGTGGAAAAGTTAACGGTAGGGGTTAAGACTGGAACTTTTATGTTTTAGCAGACCTGCATTGCCCTTCTCTGGGAGAGGATTCTTAACAGCAGTGGTGACGTGGCCTCCTGCAAATGTTAAGGCTGTTCTTCCACTTCCTTCTTGGGTGTATCCATCTGACTCTCTGTCCTCTGAGCTTTTGGACTGAGCCAGCAGGGGAAGAAATAGTCCAGACTATGGGAGTGATTTATTTATGCTTTAATTTGCCATATAAAGCTACTTTGTTTCAAAATTAACATGAAACACCCAAGGAAGATTTAAGCAGTCTTCAAGTTACCACATCTGCTACATCTGTCTCTATTAACCAGATGGTTTTTTGATAGAATGAATCTCATTGTAGGAGAGATGGATGAGTTTTCCTTGTCTGGTTTGTCTCTTGGCGTGCAGTTGCCATCGACAGATGATCTTACAGCAGAGATGCCTGCTCTGGTGGGCGAAATCCAATCTGTTGTGATTTCCTTCCCTCAGTATAGTGTTTTGTGGTAATTTAAACGTCAAAATTATGGAGATTTTATATACATTTCGGGGGGCTTTTCTTTAAAAAAAATTAGGTGCTTTTGCAACCCTGAGCCCACATAATCAGCAAGATCTGAGTAGATCGTTACCCCTTTAAAGGGGCATGAGTGCTCCAGTTTGTCACAGCCCTCACCAATTCCCTAATGTTTTATACTCAGCTTATTTCTCTCATTTGAGTTTCTAGTCAGTGCATTCAAGAATCACTGAGTCACCATAAAAAAGGATGAAATAATGCCATTTGCAGCAGCATGGATGGACCTAGAGATCATCATACTAAGGAAGCCAGACAGAGAATGACAAATATCATATGATATCGCTTATATGTGGAATCTAAAAAAATGATACAAATGAACTTACTTACAAAAAAGAAATAGACCCGCAGACATAGAAAACAAACTTATGGTTACCAGAGGGGAAAAAGGGGGCAGGATAAATTAGGAGGTGGGGATTAACACATACAAACTACTGTATATAAAATAGATAACCAACAAGGACTTACTGTATAGCACAGGGGACTATACTCAGTACTTTACACTAACCTAAAGGGAAGAGAATCTGAAAAAGAAAATATATAAACACACACACACACACGTATGTATATATATGTATAACTGAATCACTGTGCTGTATACCTGAAACTAACATGATACTGTAAATCAACGGTACTTCAATAAAATGAAATTAAATTTAAAAAAAGAATCACTGAGTCATAGTTTTTTAGAACTTAGAGACACTTCTTATAGAGCATGTACAGTCTAGCACCTTCATTTAGTGGATGTATAAACTCCGGGAAGTGGATCAGACCTGGGGGGATTGGGTAATGGATTACTTATGCTTAAACGTGATATACAGTCTGTGGCAAGATTTTTGCATGATTTCCTCATGGTAGTCAAAATGGAAAAACCTAAGTCTCAGAAGAGTTTTGAGTGTTATACTGAAGAAATCCTCATTTTTAATCAATTTCACATTCTTGTTTTTAAGTCATCAGAAATAAAGTGAATAATAGGTGTGTGATGGATGATGTGAAAGCTTTAGCAGTCTGGCCTTTTCCTGCTGTAATATTGAGCTCCTTTAGAAGGCAGTAGAGAGCAACTTAATGTTAGAGTCTGGGGCAGGGATACTGGTTTGGAATAATTAAGAAACCGTTTCTTCTCTCTGTCTTTCTTGCATGGCAAATTCTGGGGATGCAGAGAGTTCTTGGAGATGTGAGAATTGGGATGAAAATTAGATTCTCCTCTAGGTGTTGTTTAGTAGCCTCCCTAGGAATCAATCAAGAAGTGCGTATGTACAAAGTATTTGCAAGTTTTTGTGTCTCTTAAATCGGAGTGGCCAGATACTGCCTGTGTGTGTGTTTTGTTTGACTGCTAAGTGCCAGAGAACTGGACTGTAATTCTACCATACAGACAATGAAAAGAAAGGCAGGAGCTTTTCTTCTCTATATTCTGTTGTCTCAGATTTCTGGGCTTTATCTTTACACCAGTACTGAATTCCTTTCACTCCTGAACAGGTTGGCAAGAGATATTTTGCTTAATTGATTTACATGGTTATTTTCTACTAGGAAGCAAAGTAATTTAAATGGGAAAAATTTCCACAACGTATAATAGAATTGTTTAATTGTGACATTTTATTATCATCTGAATATGATATCTGAACCCCAGATAATCACTGATAACACTATTATATTTGGCCGGTTCTAAAATTTGAAGACTCATTCTGCCCTGTGCTTATAAAACTTAGCAAGAATAGAGATTACACCTTACGTTCCAATTTTGGCGACTATCAACATTCAGTGTTCATCTTAGTCCTTGATTCCTGGGGATAAATATGCACAGTTTGCTTATTCGCTGAGTTTTAAGAAGTACCATTTACTATTTAAAGCACTAAAAATTGCTAATTTATGCAAGATAATGTAAATTTCTTTATATGCTGCTAGAATTCAGTTTTAGCCAGACTGCAGCCAAATTTTAAGATTGGCTGTGTGATGGTGGTTTTAGCTATAACATGGAAATTACTTGTATGTGTGTCTGACTTGGCAAACAAACATCCTTATATTTCCTTTGGAGCTCTAACATTCTGAGGACAGATTTCCTCCAAGCGTATTTAGAAGTTTCACCTTTTCTTTGTATACTACTTGTTATATCACTGGGGTATGTGTTGTGCATTTAAAATGGACATTTAAATCACCTTCCAGGGAAAGTGGATGAAATACCTGTTGTACTTTGGTTACCCTTTGAGTATCCAATCACTGCGTTTGGGGGCGGGAAGTTATTTCCAGAGGTGATTTGCTTTCATCCTGCTTCTTTGCAGAGGATATGGTAAAACTTGGTATGGAGATGACCATCTCTCTTATTAAGAACAAACCCCAGAAAATCCAGGGAGGAGAGTTAGACAATAACCCATCCTCTTTTATAGCTCTGACCCATTTCAGCTTCCTACAGTATTCATATTTTACAGGAAACAGAAGACATACTATTGTTTTTCTTCTTTAATGGCCATGTTTTATGGGGTTTTTCATACATCCTTCCAAGTCTATGAAACACTTGTGGCATAAACAACTTTCATTGCCTACCCAGCACCGATCTCCCCCTTGTTCCTGCTAAGAGAACCCCAATTTTGTGTTTAGTCAGCACAATTACTTGGTCTCAGGCAAAGAAGGTGTGACCCAGTCATCCTTGATGAATCATGATTGGCCTAAGCCAGTCTGGTCATCCCATTCTGCTTCAGCAGTGATTGGTGTAGAATTGTGCATGTGACTTAACTCTGGCCAACAAGGCTTAAGGGGAAATGGGAGAGATTTCCTCCCTGAATAAAAATGACAGACACCCATGAAGATAAATCCTTTTGCCTCTGTCTCTCTTGCTTCCTGCTTTCAATGAGGTTATGTTGCTTGGAAATGTAGCAGCCGTCTTGTAACAGTGAGGTGACAGGCTTGAAGAAGAAAATTCACATGCTGAGGATGGTAAAATAGGAGGGAGCTGTGTCCTTGTCAGCATTGTTGAATAGCTGAATCACCCCCAGGGGCCACCTCCCTCCAGATTTCTAGATGAAAAATAAACTACTAATTATTGAAGCCACTGTTATTTAAGGATTCTCTTATTTGCAGCCAAAAGCATTCCTAACTGATATACCACCTAAAAGGCAACTTATGCGATGGAGATGTTCACCATTCAACTAGATGAAAAGACAGCAGTATATTTTGTTGCAATCTGCTCTTCTGTAAATATTATTTTCTTTTGGCCTGGAATGAAAGACAGATGTTGAGAAATGTAATTAGATTCTTGGTATTTGTGGCCAAGTTTTAATTTTTAATGAACATGAGGTCCCAAAGTGTTTGGCAACAGAAAGAAAATAATCCAGCATTTCTTATTTAATTAAATCATCCTGTACTACTGTATAACTGAAGATCAGCGCTAGCAGGATTGCATTATATGGTGATTTTTGTGTTGCTGTCTTTTATTGCGAACCACTTGTTTTAAAATCTAGTCCAGTCTGCTGCTTAGAATGCAGTACTGTATTTACAGTAGACTGACTCAGAGGTTGTCTCAGGAGACTCTGGTTACTGCTGCATTCCTGGAACAGCTGAAAAGGTCAGGAGGTGGAGTTTACTTTTATTAGTGATGGGAGCCTCAAAGATGGGTTCCCAGAGAGGACAGGCACAGGTCTGCTCAAGGAATCTCCTCTGAGTTAGATTCAGCATCATTTCTAAACCTGGATAGCTGGAGGTCTGCAAGTCACCAAATAGAATATGCTGGGTTTTTATTATCTATTGTGCATAATGTTAGAATGTTAAAACACACTGATTGCTGTGATTTGAACCAACCTCAAAGGCTAGCTAGCCTTACTGAAAATTTCAACTAGGAAATATTTTTAAATGAATACATTTGTTTTCTTATACACAGATGTAAGCAACCTCAAAGTAGGCCAACAGTGTGATAGAAATCTTTAGGTGGCCTGCAAGAATGAGTAGATAAGCAGTTTGTAATGAGTGTGTTGGTTCTGTATAAATATATTTCTGTATAGTTTGTTCTCTTCAGATTGAATACTGTCCTCCCTGCCATTGTTTGTTAATCACTAGTTTGTCGAACAGAATTTGAAAAAATTGGATAAAGCAGAATACAGTTGCAGATTACCCAGGTCCAAATTCTTACAAAATCCCATTTTTTAAATAGGATCAGAATTAATCAGATTTTACTGTATGCTGTGTTTTTCTTTTTTAAATCTCAGGGGTTATTAAACATGGTAAGTTATCATTTTGTGAGGCAATGTTATATGGGTATTGATTAAGAATCAAGGTAAAGCCTTACTATTTTAAAAAATAATTGTCTTTGATACACACTTGGGTTCTACTAGAGGAATAATGCTTATGTAGTTTAAAAAGTTTTATCCTCAAGTTCTTTTTTTTTTCCTTTCAGTTAAGATTCAACAGAAGGTTGTTGAGAATAAATGATGCCCTAGACAAAATAATATGAAAGCAAATGTGTTTTGTTTTGTTTTGCATCGCTTCTTTGGGATGACTGTATCTCCTCTGACAATAGTGCAGTGTCCCTGTGGGACAGAACATCTGGTTCTTAGCTGGGTGAATATCAGGTTTGACTCATCCCTCCAGGATTTGGACTTTTAGGCCCTGAGGTTTGAGGAGGTAACCTACCATATTTAGGTGTGAATTACGGCTGCATTTCTTTAGCTTTTCCTAGTGCTGTTTCCCACATAGCAGCACCTGTTTTTAACAACAGAAATCATGTCAGTGCCTTTTCCTGCTAAAAAGTGCTGAGTCCTCTTCCTTAGATGAACATCCACATTCCTTACTGTGGTCCCACGTGATCCATTCCCTCCCTGGGTCTCCAGGCTCATCTTTTGCCACTTTCTCCCTCTTAGGAGGTGCTCCAACTGTGGTTGTTCTGTTACTCTTCCCCACAAACTCATTTCTATCTCAAAGCATTTGTACATGTCATTTGCCTGGTAAGGGAAATCTCTTTTTCCAAATCTTTGCTTGGCTGACTTAGTCTCATGGTTACAGACTCCACTCCTATGTCACCCCCAGTCTTTCTTTCTGTGTCACATCACCCAGGTTGATGGGTAACACTTAAAATCATAACATAATTTCACATCTGAGTTTGTTTTATATATCAACATTTCTATCGTCTGTCTCTTTCTGAGGGTGGAAGTTCCATGTGGCCCACTCTGTTTATCTCTAAGGATGATGGGATTCCCCAGTGCCTAGGGCACATAGTAGGCACTCACAAATACTCCTTGAATGAAGCAAAAGGAAACAGACAAACAATGTACAAATACACCTGTAATATTTTAGAAGTAAAATGGCAGAATTAATTGAGGCCATCCAAATATATTCTTACTCTCTTCTCCCAGATCCCATTCTGTACTTTGTATCATAAAACGTCCACGTCACTGGGAACTCCATCTGGAATAATTCCCCCTTTCTTTTTTATTTTTTAAAAAATAATTCAGATGTAACTGAAATGCTTATTGAAGCCCCTTCATCAGGTCATAAGTTAACTACTTAGAGCAGCATTTCTCAAACTGTGTCCTATGCATTCTTAATCCTGATGAAACACCATTAAAATTCGAGTGCTGTCAAATAAGTTGGTGAGATACAGAAGTATCATATTCCTTTAGCACATTAAGGAATTTTTCAAGGTCCTGTAGTGAAGAAATATCTTTTTACTTTGTCTCACCGTTTACTATTCTCATTTGGTCACAGAATCCTCATCCCCCTGTATTTTGTTTTCTTCCAAACTCCTGTTAACATTGTATGCAGCTATAATATATCCTGTCCTTCCACCTCCAACTTTTGGCATATCATGGCTGAAATGGACAATGGTGATATTTGCATGACATTTCAGAGGGAATTTGCAGCTCTAATAAAATGCACATAGGGTGAGACCACGCTGGGGTTCTCAGCTGCGCAAATCCCCACCCAGACCTCCAGGGCCAAGGGCATCAGTCTTCCTTGGAACCCTGGTTGAGAAGCTGTGCTTTCTAGCACACTTATGGATGGTGGCCTAGAGAATTTAGAGTATGGCCTTCTTTCAAATCAGTGTGTATGCGAGACCATCATCCTCTCTGGCTATTTCCTAGGTATCATCTGTGAAGTAACAGTGGCATCATTCAAAGACTATGGGCTTTCTAAATGCCGCAGAAACTCGGTGCCCCGACAGGAGAACATGGCTGTATACGCCTGCTTTGTGGTATGATTATCAAAGATTTGGTAGAGTTTCTAAATTCATTTCCCAGTTGTAGGAAAATGTACATTGCAACATTTATCCAATGTCAGAGACTCAGTGTTTTTACCAGGTTGAATGGCTAGCATCTCACACACTGAATTTGCTTTTCTCCTGGACTCCCATTTTGGCATAATTTAATTCAAAAGCAGGGTTCCTCTTTGTGAAATATTAAGCCAAGGTGTTCTATATAAAGAGCATTGAATTATTTTATTCTCTAGGTGGCATAGTTTAAATAAGATGGAAGTGTAAATCGAATGAACTACAAGACCGTGTCTATTTTATACTGTATAGCTTCTTGAAAAAAGACTGAGTCATATGCAGCAGTAATTCATTTAATCTGAACCAGTCTTTGCATAATTTTATATTTCTCTACTTTCTCTGCCAAGAATTTGTTTGTATAAATCACTCTTCCCCTGCTAAACTGGCTTCAAAAAATATTTGAAAAGCAACTAGACTATTAACCCTTTAAATAATAGTTTCTTTCCCCTTTTTCTTTCTTTCTTTCTTTATTGCTAATTAAATGATCTGGAATCAAGTTTTTGAGAGATTTCGTTTCCATGCACAGGTTTTTCTAATACTGGAGCATCCAGCTTGGAGCGTCTCAAAATCCTAACCTCCAGATTTTTTTTGTCCGTGATCGGCTAAGGCTGGCTACTTCCATTAGTTTTTTAGTTGGCTGGAATGAAATGTGTTGCCACTCATTCTCGGGTCTGGGTGGAGAGTGACGGAGGAGATTCACAGTTCCTGTCTTTCAGCCCCCTTGGCTTGGTCTCACTGAAGTCCCTTGCATTCCTTCTTTTTTGTGCTGTGGATCAGAAAGCCCACATGTTTGCTTTCCAGTCTTAGTTTCTGAGCAGCTGATGGAATGTACATCTATTCATTGTGGTGTGATCTTCAGAGATTTGGTACAGAGTTTCTAAGTCCACTTCCCAATTGTAGGAAAATGTCCACCAGCTTTTGCATAGTTGAGACAATGGAAGGCTACCTGATGATTGTCATTTCTGCTTCCTGGTGGGGAGAGTTAGACATGTAACAAGATATATAATATCACGTGGTGGTGCTGTAGTAGAAACTTGGGGATGTTTTAGTCATCTTTTTATGTATAGCACGTGCTCAGTGATAATAGCCGACGTGCGAGGTAGGTCCTATTAACTCACTCTGTTTCTCAGATGGAGACACTGGGGCACACATAGGTAACTGATCCCTTTAAGGTCATGTAGTGATAGAGTCAGGATTCAAACCCAGGCATTTTGGTATTGGAGTCCACCCACTTCACCACTGTACTCCTGTCTCAGTTGAATGACTTTATGATAAATGGAAGGGATAAAGAATAAAACTTAGGAATTTTACTTGGAGTTCTGAGTAGATTGAAAAATTGAGTTCTTTTGACCCTAATCCTGGGCCTTGCGATTTTACAACAAAGTATGGAGTTTATGCTGTGGTTCTCATTTGTGCTGTGTTTTTCATTGTGATCATTCATTTAACAGATATTTATTGAGCACCTAGTATGTGCCAGGCATTATCCGAGGTAATGGGGATTCAGCAAAGAACAAAACAGGGGAAAAACCCTACTCTCAGGTAGCATACATTCTCGTGGTAATCTTGAGCCAGGTATGCAGTAAAATTTCCTTTCCAAAGACCTTGTACTTATGGCCACACTCAGGTGATTCAGAACAATTGGAGTCCTGTGCCTAAAGGATTTTCCTCTGGACGGCTGAAAGATAACCTGAGCAAGTCATTCTAGTAAGAACCTGAGAGATGAGACAGAATCACTCAGAGATCTCCAGTGTGGTGGCAGTTTTCTGTTGCTATGGAAACCACTTCTCTTAGTATCCCTTTCCACCGCTACATCATAATTTTGACAGGACAATGTGACTGAGTTTATGTACACACACATGTGCTTTTTAAAAAACCTAGCTGGGGTGGAAGAAAGCTCTAATACCTGCATTGTCTTTTATAAAGATCCACAGCGTTCAGGCTAATTAAACCTGTCTGTGCAGGTTTCTCATTGTCAGTGCCGTGCTTGGAGTATCAGATTGCCTTGTTTGTGGTGATGGTGTGTCGGCAAGTGATGGGCTTTTTAAAATATATATGTTCACAGGTACACCTAGCAGATTTTCACTTTTTCTAATCCAGAAAACATGCTAATATTCACATTAAGCTCTCTGAGGCTCACGCTGCATCTCAGTGAAGATGAAATACTTGAGGCTCTAACGAGGCCCTCCAGTGTGATTAAGATTTCATTACTCTCACTTTAGCATAAGTTCTCCACCAAAACTATGATTATGATGTACATTTTACGTGTCAGAATTACTAACTTTGTCATCTTTTGTTGTCGTTGTTGCTAACTTCCTAACATCAATGAGGGAGCACTACTTAAACAGGAGATGTGTGTTGAAGAGGCATAGGTGCCAGCTTGTTCTGGATGGTGGTGGAAGTTGCTGGCATGTTACAAGTGTAACATCTACATAATCTAGTCCCCTTCCTGGGGAACCCTGTGCACAGGGGAAAGGACTTGGTAGAATGACTTTGCGAAGTATAAAGGGGTCCTGAAGCTTTGTGAACTGCTGCTCCAGGAGTTTCCAGAGCCAGAGGTGCCAAGATAAGGCCTCCTGCTCTTGTGTCTGCCACCTGGAGGTTCTCAGCTTCCTTTTGGACCCACCTTGGAGTGGGGAGATGGCAGATGCCGGACATTCTGCATGAAAAGACCAGTATGAAAGCTTTTGGTGAGGTAGCTCTTTTTTTTCTCCACATACCCACACAGTTCCTCCCTATGGTGTACCCACAGTGTCACAAGGGATTTCACTGCTATCCATACTCTGTCCCTCCTCTCAGGGCCATCATTCACTCATTCATGTATTAAAAATGATGTCATACAAAGCGAGAGAGAGGCATGGACATATATACACTACCAAACGTAAGGCAGATAGCTAGTGGGAAGCAGCCGCATAGCACAGGGAGATCAGCTCGGTGCTTTGTGACCACCTGGAGGGGTGGGATAGGGAGGGTGGGAGGGAGGGAGACGCAAGAGGTAAGAGAAATGGGAACATATGTATATATATAACTGATTCATTTTGTTGTAAAGCAGAAACTAATACACCATTGTAAAGCAATTATACTCCAATAAAGATGTAAAAAAAAATGATGTCATAGATGAATATGAATTGGTATAGAACAGTGTTTGCAATGTGTAGTGCAGGTGGTAGAAAGTTACAAGATAGCACGTAATATTGCATTGTTTATTAAAAGTAATCTGTATAGTATCTACATAGTAATCTATACAGTATACAGTAAATGTAATGTAATAGGTATGTTTTACAAAAATGAAATGTATATAGTAATATGTATGTATTGTATATGTATGTATATGTTCTATGTATTTTATGTGTGTTTGTATATATGCAAACACAGTTTGAACAAATCTAGAGCAGTGTGTTCATATTGGTTATCTTTGTGTGGACGGACTGCTGCTTGTAGATTTCTTTGTGTTTGTGTCTTCTGGCATTTCGTTATGAATATATAATATTTTGGATTACATGTTATTTTCCGAATGATTTTAAAAAATCATTTTTAGTATCTAGCAATTTAGGGCATTTGCTCTGTGTCCTTTTGTTTGTAGGGCTGTGTTGTGCTAGTTGGAAATTCTGAAAGGCAGCTTATAAGATGGGGTGAGGGGCAGAGAGAGGGCAGAGTGCAGCTGACAGTGTCTCTTAGTGGGTTTTGGAAGGAAGGAAGGAAGAAGGAAGGGAGGGAGGGAGGGGAAACAAACAAGGGAAGGAAAAATACTGTGTTCTAGTTTGAAAGGACAGATGCACATCTGTAAAGGATGCCTTGTGATGCCTGGCTTGGGAAGCATGAATCCAAACATGACAAATATATTGTTTCTGGGGATTGATATGAAAAAAAGAGAATTTTATTCATCTTTTTATGTTGCCCTCCTTAGTGTTATATAAACTTCTAGGTTCAACTCTCATGTTTGTGTGTGAGTCTTATAATAATTTGACTTCAGTACATGCTCAGAAATCTACATCATTCTGGACCACAGGCTACTTTTGACTGTTTATATGAGAGTTATGAAAAGGTGAAGAAATTTGACGGCAGGGCACATGACTAATGCTTAACTAAAGTGAACCGCCTATGCTTTGCAGAGAAAAGAAAGTGTGAGAGGAGAAGTCACTTTGAAAAGATAAAGCAAAGACTCACGATTTACAGGGTTTGGCTAGGCCACTGAGGTCATTTCTGTGTCTCCTGTCTATTTCTACGACTGATCAAAGATTGGTTCATCTTTGTCTTGATCTAGAAACACATATTGTGAAGAGAATTGCATCAAGTTCTCAGACTAATCCTTTTTTCATCATCTTAGGAAGTTATCTTTTAGATCCAGCCACAGTGCTTCTGGCAATACTATAGAGCTTGCTTCTACTGTGAGAGTGTTCATCCATGGCATTCTTAAAAAGAAAGTCTTCTTGACCAAAGTCGTGTCACGTTAACCTCAGACAACACAGCCTGTCAACTGTATGTCGTTGTGACCTAATGAGAAACACTTTCATGGGGAGCTAGAATCATAGACCAGTCAGTGCAGAGGCCCAGGGAGGGGTGTGGAGGTAAAAGATACTAGTTCATGGAAGATGTTGTTAGGCAGTGTTTATAAAACCCTCCAGAATCACTCTTTGTCCACTTGATTAGACAGACTCTACTACCGCAGCAGACACTTAAAAATCTTTCTTACATTGTTTCCTTTTGGTGGCCATCTTCTGCTATTGCGTAATGGTTTATGTGGAGCTGGAGCTGACTCGGTGCTTTTGGCCCTAGAGGAGGTCATGTGACTAAGCCTGGCCAATCGGGATAGCGCTCCATCCTCATAGCCACTGTGATTAGTTTAGGAGTCAGGGGATCAATCAAGATGGGCCAATCAGAATCAACCCAAGGACTTTGGAGACCTATTTCAGTCAGTCTTCGTGTTGGTCTAATTGCTGTCCTTCCTTCCCTTTGTTTTTTGTGCCTTGCACATCGAGGTAAGTGACTGATAAATGAACCCTGGGTGTAGAAGAATTTATTACTTTTATTTTCCTTCTCAGAGCAATTTCTCAAGATGAAATATATTTATGTCCTCCGCCTGTGTGTTCTGGAGTCTGTGAGTTTTCTAACAGGGAGATTACACAAATCCCTTTGGAATTACAATTCACCGGCCTGGAGCACATCCAATAGTCCCTTCAATGCCTTTTGTGTCCTCAGAGACTCTTAGGTTCTAAGGTTGGTCCTGCCTCTGATGTAGTGCCTCACTCCATAAGAGATGGTGTCTGAATTATCAGCCCCCAAGATGTAGACCAGGGGATGCCTTTAATTTAAAGCAATCCAGGAGACCCTGACTGCTTTAGTTGAGCAGATACTCTCATGGAGGCCAATTTTTCCTTTTCAAAGGCCTTAGGGAACTGAGAGACCTGAATCTCACATACCTTGACTTGTAACAGGGAACTTTTTTTTTGCGGTACGCGGGCCTCTCACTGTTGTGGCCTCTCCCATTGCGGAACACAGGCTCCGGACGTGCAGTCTCAGCGGCCATGGCTCTCGGGCCCAGCCGCTCCGCGGCATGTGGGATCTTCCCAGACAGGGACACAAAGCCGTGTCCCCTGCATCGACAGGCGGACTCTCAACCACTGCGCCACCAGGGAAGCCCAGGGAACTTTTTTGAAAGCTCGATTCTCACAAACTGCTTCCAGCACCTCTGGTTGCCCAAAGGACAGCTGATACGGGAGCTGCCCTGGCTTTACTTTACTCAGTTTACCAGTCCCAAACAGAATGAATTTGACAATGTAAATTCTTCCCGCTTTTTTACTTCAGCAGCACAAAATCTTGGTTATAAAATGGAGTGTTTTCCTATAATGAGTGCACATAAATATTTCATTGATGCAATTATCTTTGATGTGAAATAATTCTACAGCCTGGCTAGCGCCTGGGAGAAGTGATCAATCTACTTCCTTTTCCCAAGTGATTTATTTTTTAAATGAACAAAATGTGTGTCTGAAACTGTGGTTCATGTGTGTCCATGTCTCTTTGTACATGCAATTTCCTTTTCTGGAATGTGCACGTGACTTCTAGGAGTAAGTCATAATCAGCATTAAAAATGCATTTCAAATTCTGAGATTTTGCCACATATAATAAGAGTTAGTGAATTCAACTTACACTTTGCACTTAGAAAGAAAAAAAATTGGCCTGGAGAGAAGAAAGAAAATACAATAAGGGCACCAAGAAAAGCTTTCCGACCCTGCAAAAATTATAACTGCTGCCTGTCCAATTTTTACTTTTACTTGAGATACAGAGGATTGTTACACACCATTTTTACCATCTGATAAAAGAGATATGCCCTTGACAAAAATGCCTTTTTTCAAAGCTTTGCTGATTAAAACTTACTTGTTTGAGTTCATTTTTCTTCCTAGATAGGTCTCCATTATGAGAGCAAATCTATATGCTTTATGATACTTGCAAATTTGCCAACTTGTTTGTTTTTATGATTCTTTGACGCTCCCTTTCTCACTCTCTTTTGTCATCTTATAACTTTCTCACCATACTGTATGCTGATTCTAAAGCTGTGTCTGTATAGGGTCCCTGGTCTTTCTGACTTGCTGGGAGAACAAAACACCATCGTTCATATCTATAATAGTTCTGCAGTGGTGAGGAATAAAAGAAGCTGCCCGGCTTGGCGGTGGTGGGAAGGAGAAATTGCGGATGATTTAGACTGGTGTTGTGTGGTGTGTGTGTATTTCATGATGATGGTAGCTAAAAACCATCATTAAGAGAGCCTGCTATGTCAGGGAGGAAGTGACTGAGGACTTGACTTATCTGTAGAAAACTAAGTTAAGTATCACTGGTGATTCTGAAAGGATGCTGTCAGGATCTGAGATTCTACCCTGCATATGAGCTAGTATCATCTATTATGGTTTCATGCATGCTTCCAGAAAACATGAAACTCTTGGGTCAGATAAAGGACTTAAACAGTTACAGCACAACAAGCAACAAAAGCATCATTTATGTGTCAGCTCCCCAAATCCCAAGCGGGTGACGTGAAGAGGCCTAGGTGAATACTGTGCACAGGAACCCTGAGATTGGGGAATCCACCTCTTTTATGCAAACTTGCTTTTTGCCCTGGAGGGAGACAAGACTTTTCCCCTCAAGATTGCTGCCCACAGACACAGCACTGAGTGGTGGTCTGGACAAAGAGTGGTCAGGGCTTAGCATTCTTTGCTGGGACACTCAGGGCTCAGCGCTCAGGGCCCATGGTGGATTGCCACTTCCAAGAGTCACCCAAGGTACTTTGACATATATTAATCATAAAACTAGCTTCCATTTACTGAGCATCGCTGTGCTCCAAGCATAGTGCACATGCTCAGTATGGTTTAATTTGCATCCTTGCAACAAGATGGTGCAGCAGTATGACTGTTTACACTTAAAGAGTTGAAACAGTGTTACCTGCCCTAAGGTGAGACTATTATTTTGTTTTAGCTCCTTATATGTCTCCTTCCTGGCTCTTGTCACAATACGTCATTTTGTTTAATTTTTTTTCTCTGTCTCCACTGCTGGAATGAAAGGTCTTTTAAAGTCAAGGACTTCATCTTGTTCATCTGTGTTTTCCCTGCAGCTAGATTATGTGCCTGGTGGTATGTTAGGCATGGGGTAAATCTTTAAGGACTATGTCTGTTTTGTATCCCAAGTGTTTTCTCAATGTTTAGCAAAGCACCTTGTGACCTATTAGGTGCCCCCAGATATTTGTTGAACGACTGTATAAACGAGTGAATGGACTTCTCCAGCTATTGTACTTAGTAATGGAGTTAGGACCGGACGTGAGTTCTTTCTGGCTTGAAAGCCTTGTACTTTATTATTAATCTCTATCCTTCTCAACTGGTGGTGGATTCAGCCCAGTGCACAAAAATCCTTGGGACTTAGGGTTCGTTCTGTATCAGTTTTTTAGTACTTCCCACAAGGTAGGCAGTTAGTATTATTTTGGAAGTTGGTTAGAAAGGAGTTTCATTTGTTTTTATTTTTGAAATATCTCTTGCAGCTTGATAGGGAGTATCAGAAATAACCATTTTTACTTAAATAGGAGCCTCTCTTTCCAGAGCTTCCTGTGGCTGTTAGCATAGAGGGTTTGATGGAGAAGGTTGAGATGGTCTCCATGGTGATGGGGCTGGGGTGGGAGGGAGAGGAAGTGCAGACAGGGTGATGCCGCATCGTGACGTAACCAAAGTCCTTTCGGCCACAAAGAGTAGGGTCTTTGGCCCATGACAGTGGACAGAAACTGGCTCGTAATGTGCGAGGAAAGGGGCCCTGAAAAGCTGTTTTTTTCTGTGAAAGAGAGATTTGCCTGTATTCGGGCTCAAGACTAAAGAGTAGGATTACTTCTCTAACTATGACTTGCCTAAATGCGTATTAAGTTGGAGATTTTACCTGTGAGAGAATAAAGGTAGAACGGTGCTCACCTGGTAAGGTTCCCAGAGACGTCCCAAAGCACTTATGGGCAGAATTTGTAGAAATACGTCAGAAAGAATTTCACTGAGAACATATTTATAGAATGCTGTTCAGGTAGTCTCTTGCTACATAACCGTTCCAAAACAAACTGTTTTAACTAACAACTTTATTATTATGTCTCCTGGTTTGAGGGGTTGTTCGTGCTCTGGTCTCCTGTGTGGTTGCAGTTCAGATGGGAACTGCAGCTGGATGCATCATGGGGGTTCCTCACTCATGTGATGCTGGCTCGTAGTTGGGACCTCACCTTGGACTGTCAGCCAGCACACAGGCTCGTGGCTTCTATACCTGTCCTGGTTTTCTCACACAGTGGTGACTGGGGTCCAAGAGTGGGTGTCCAGGAGAGAGGAACTGGAAGTCTCTTAAGCCCTCAGCCCAAAAACTGGCACAGCATTGCTTCTACCGTATTCTGAATGGTCATGTTGTCCCAAAGCCCATATTGAAGGGGAGAGGACATAGACCCTACCTGTCAATGGAAGGAGGATGAAAAAACTTTTAGGTTGTCTTTTCAAACTACCACAAGTGCCAACTCTATCCTCTTGCTGTCTTCCTGGAGTTTATAGACAAATCTAGAAACTGCTGTGTGCTCTTGAAATGTAAGGGGGAAAACGATGCTCAAAAGTCAAGGGTCTTCTAAACTTACCCAGTTTAAGCCTATATCTTTTCAGTTATGCCTAAATTGTCTCCCTCCCATAGTATTTTGCTTTTCTAAATCAAGACTCAAAAGGCTTGTGAAATCTTGGCGAATAACTTCTTAAACTTTCTTTAATGGGGAGGTGATCTCCAAAAGAGAACTTTCAAAAGTCAAAAACTTATTATTATTTTGTTTAACATCTTTACTGGAGTATAATTGCTTTACAATGGTGTGTTAGTTTCTGCTGTATAACAAAGTCAATCAGCTGAAGATATACATATGTCCCCATATCTTCTCCCTCTTGCATCTCCCTCTCACCCTCCCTATCCCACCTTAGGCTTGTATGTGCCATAGTTCATTGTTTTCTCATCACGTAGGCTTTTTGGAGGAGCTTTGGCCGTAAGGTTCGTGATTTTGGAGACAGTTTTTCCTCATAATTTAAAGCACACCAGATACTTCTAGGCAAAAGTGTATCAAGCATGGTCTGATTTACACCAGTTACAGTTTGTGTTTCAATTAATACAGAGGCTGGTGTTGTAAGTAAATTAGAGCTACTCAAATCCTGCTTGACAAAAGCATGTCTTGAATTTTTAACCTGTTACACATGACACATAAAGTGAGCACTCTTATATGTTGATTGAGGTGATAAATTGGACATCAGCATGCTTAAACACACCTCTAATGGATAAGGAGCAGATAGGAAGGCATTAAATGCATCTGGTCTTGCTAGAAGCTCATGTTGGCAAAGAAATGCTGATGTTTTTGCTTTGTCCGTAATTTCTCATCTTCGTTTTTCCAAAACTCAACTATGATGTTTCTAAAAAAGGTTTACATATTTTCTCCTCCAATCTGGTTCATTCAGTAGCTCTTAAAAATGGAGGGAAACCTCAGAAGTGTTAATAGAGGTGGATGAATCAACTCACTTTTAAAGGCAGAGACTTGTCAAAAGTCACAGCTTCAGAGATAAGTTTTCTTAAAACTTTAGAGGACTCTAATCCAATGTGCTAAGTGTTGGACTGGAGAAAAAGAGATAGAGGGTTTTCATTTTTGTTGTGTCACTAGCCACCTTGCCTTGAAGGTTGGTTTAAGAAATGTCAGGCTGCACATTTTTTCCCCCCTCACCCCTTTTAATACGTGGATAAAAACTGAGAGATAGTGATATGAATGCAGAGCACATTTCTGTCACATCAAAGGGAACAGAGATCTATTATATATGTAACATATATGTGTCCATCCATCTTTATTGGAAAATGACTGACTAGTTTTAAACTTAATTTCTTCCCTGCCGAAGCTGGGGTGTGGAAGTTCTGTCCCATCTTCTGGGGTCTGGTTACATTAGAACAATTTGCTAACCATTAAGAAACCTCGGATTTCCCCCTCTGAGGCCACAGAACCAATAGAGAATTGAGAGAGAGGGTGCGAGAGAGGGAAATTACTCTTTCCTGCTTGGCTGGATTTCCTCTTCCTTCAGATACCTTGGTAGTTGGTGGGGAAAAAGAGAAAATAAGGGCAGTGCTAATGGACATGAATGCAGGGTCTCTTTGGAAGCTGTCAGAGAACATGGAATGCTATCTTTTGTCTGTTCTTTCTCTTTCCTCTCTTTTCTTTCTTTCTTCTTTTGCCTTCTTCTCTATGCCCATCCTTCAACTTTTCTCTCCCTCTTTCCTCTTTTCTCAATGTACCTCCCTTTTTCTTCCTCTTCCCCCCACGACCAGTACAACACTTGCCCATCTTACTGTTTACGTAAGCCCTACTTAGAAGAAATCGGTGATTGAATCCTTCTTCTCAAATTCATTTTTAAGAAGATGAAGCTTTTCTGGATTAATGAGAAAATGACGTCTCTCAGCCATTCTCTTTTTCTCCTCCATCTATGATACGGCTCTTTCCCCCATCACTGAACACAGTGGTTGCTCTTCTGACCGGATTCCCTCTCTTTCCACGGGGCAGAGAGCTCTGCCCAGACTCCTCAGTCTTCATTTCAAGTGGGCAGAGGATACTTATCCCAATGAAAGCTGGCCTTCCTCCTCTCCTGGCCCTCACTGTCTTCTCTTAATTGGCTTAAAAACAAAAGTCTCGGACTTCCCTGGTGGCGCAGTGGTTGAGAGTCCGCCTGCCGATGCAGGGGACGCGGGTTCGTGCCGCGGTCCGGGAGGATCCCACGTGCCGCGGAGCGGCTGGGCCCGTGAGCCATGGCCGCTGAGCCTGCGCGTCCGGAGCCTGTGCTCCGCAACGGGAGAGGCCACAACAGTGAGAGGCCCGCATACCGCAAAAAAACAAAACAAAACAAAACAAAGTCTCCATATATAAATGGGATTACTTTTTTTTAAATGTGGGACTTCCCTGGTTGTCTAGTGGTTAAGGCTCCGAGCTTCCACTGCAGGGAGTGTGGGTGTGATCCCTGGTCAGGGAACTAAGATCCCACATGCCGTGGGGCGTGGCCAAGGAAAAAGAGCAATCTTGAAACTCAAGTTGGAGAAGGTTTAATTGTGGGAGAGGCATCAATTTTGTTAGGCTAGTTCTGAAGATTATTTTTTAACTTATAGAAAGTGGGTTGCATTTGTTGGGTTGATTACTTTGGTAAATAGGTCATTATGCAGAACTATGTCCAATTCTATACTTTTTGATGATGAAATGCTTTTTAAATATACATATGTGTATATATATACACACACATTGATGCTCTATCAAATGAGGCTTAACTCTTTGTACCTATTCAGTTGTATATTCTTCATGCAGTCACAGCCCCAGGTTGGATTGGCATGGTCATAACTTTGGATTTTTACAGGCTTTCTAATTGTCAATATTTTATTGACTTGTTTTCCTCTGCTTCAGCTGTCGATGTAGTTTAAAGGCTTTACTGAGGAAGAAACTTGTGAGGGAAGTTTTGAAACCCACGACTGGCAAAACATCTTTTATCTTTGCGGCTTCATAACTCTCTCTCCTCTAGGGATGCTCTCACCATCTTGATTGTGTATTTTGATTATTTACAGAGTGCTTCCATGTGGCATAACATCAACCTTGAAGCATGTGAGTCATGAAATATTTAATTTGGAAGTGTGAAATGTCAGGTTTAGTTTGAAAGTTATACCTTAGGAGCCCTGATAATCAGCACCAAAGAAAAGTTTCCTACATCTAAGGTTTGGTCAGACTTTGGGGATAGAAGTTCCTACACTATCTACAGTAACTATGGCATGCATATACATTCATGTTTAATCAATGAGCTGTCATCTCCCTAAATTCTTTGCCAAGTCTATAGTTTATCCTGCTGCCATGCTGAGACAGTGGTTCACTGGAAATGATGAATGAAACCTACAGGTGGTTTTGCTATGGAAATCATGCCTCCCAAAGATGGAATTACGGGACTGGGCTTAAAGCAAATTGAGCATCCTTAGTACATGCCTTCAGTACACTCCTGTTGAAATGAAAATAAGATGCAGAAGCTTATTACTGTGGCCAACAAGGCCCTGTGGTGTCTGGCCCCTCCCTGCTTTTTCACTCCCATCCCATGCTACCCAGTGCCCCTTTCCATTCGACTGGAATCAACAGAAATGCCATGGTGCTGTCAAACTTATTTTGTCTTAGAATCTTTGCATTTCCGTATCTTCCTTCCTGGCTGTCTCCCTTCTTCTCCCATGCCTGGGCCCTCCTCATCTTTTACTCCAGTCAGGGCTATCCCAGGTTCCCTCCCAACATCCCAAGCTTCCCTCTGCCCTTTTCACTTGGCGGATTCTATTGTAGTGTGTCTGTTTCCCAGCTCATTGAGACAGGGGACCTTGGCTCATTTTTGACAGTTTTCCCATATGAGCACTGTGCTTGGCACCTAGGAGGTGCTTAATCCACACTTGTTGAATCAGTGAATGGAGCTATAATCAGATAGGATAGAGGGGGTTCCCTGGAGAAAGAGGACCAGACATAGCTTTCTTGGCATAAGAGGAGCCATTTTTTGCCTAAACCATTTTGTGATCTGAGCGTGACCATGGTGCTTGCCCTTAAACAAATCTCAGTAATTAGAAACCTTAAGGGAAGTGAGAGAATGGAGGAAAAAAGGAAGAGTACTCAAGAAACAGTGGTCCAGGATGGTAACTTTATGCTGAGACCCCAGACTGGTTGGAATGTAAGGCATGATGATGGTGACCTTTTTTGACCCTCGTGACTTCAATCAATTAAAGCATGGACTCTGTCAACCTTTTCCCCAATTCTATGCTGAATTCTCTCCTGCCCAAGCCGCTTCATGAATGTGTCTGTACCCTTAGCTTAAACCTTTCCCAGTTTTGATGTTTGGGAAGACGCTGCTTTGGGAAAGATCCCCGTTGTTCTCCTTACTTGCTGCAAGTAATAAATCCTCCCTTCTCCCGATCTTTGGCTTGGTTACGTGTTTTGGCTCGATACCCACCAAGAGATGAACCCAGTTTTCAGTAAATTCCAAGAGCACCTCATAGCTGGCCTTGGTCTGCCACTGAATGCTAACCGCTTTGTAAAACTTCATAGGGCAGAAAAAATATTCAGTTAAGCTAACACAGTCAAAAAATTTTTTTAATTACTTAGAATTTAAATTACTTAGAATTAAATTTAAATTACTTATTATAACACTTCATTATCCAAATGTAAGCTTAGAAATTATTTTCTCTTACTTCAAATGGACCTTGATTAGTTTGACTTAACACCATGGAGATGAGAGTTTTTATAAAATCTCCCGAAATTCTCTGCATCAGTGTCCTACCTAGTATTTGTATGAACGTAATATGAGATGAACTGTGACTGATCCTTCACATCAGCAAAGTTCTCCAAAATTTCAGCCAGGCAGAGCCATTTTTAATTGATTGGGGATTTGGAGTTTGCCACTTACGAGTTTGTGTAGGAGTAGAAAGCCGTATTTTGAGACTAGAAGGAAAGTAGGGATTAGTGGGAAGAGTAGGTAAATATGAGACATACCTCACAGGGCACATCTGCTGCAGAATGGAATGAGATGGGGTCTAGTGCGTGACTACAATGGAGGAGAAATATTTAGCTCATTAGACAGGTGCATTTCTACACAGGGTGCATTTCTACGCGCTGATGCTACCTGTGCCCAAAAAAAAAAAAATCTGAAGAAATGAGTCTTCACAAGGTAAGGCATTCAATTCTCAGAAATTGATGACAATAAGTGTTAAAAAAAGGAACTGACCTACAATAGCATCCCTAAATTTAAAACCCACTTAAGTCCCATTGACTCTTGTCAAACGTGCAAGCTCTTGGTGCCAAGTCAGATGAAAAACAACAACAACACATCCAATTCAAAACAATCTGTCTGGACAAAGATAACTGGAAACAGAGATCAAGGGCAGGAGGAACCTGGCAAGGGGTAATATCCAAGAAATCCTGAGGAAGCGTGTGGAAATGAGGGGGTGTACCACAACCAGTCTGACTTGAGCCTCCCACTGGGAAGGATGGATGGTCATCCCTGGGCAAAGTGGCTGAGTTGATACCTGGGGCTGGTAACGTTTGGTAACAACTGTGTCTAAGAAAATTGGAAAGAGTTGAAGCTTGGAAACAAGCTGCAAATGCACTGTATTTTCTAAGAATGACAGAGCTCTATTCAGGGGTGGGGCTGACTGTTCGCATTGGTGAACGAAAACATAAAAAGAATGAGGCAGAACACATGGCCGGCTGGACATGTGCTGTGTTGCTCAAGAAATGGTATTTTCCTATGAGGATTGTTAGGAGAGAACAGTGGACTGGTGACCTCCTTCCTTCTTCCACTCCTCACACCCTGCCTTGGGAGATCCTTCATTGATTGAGTCACTTCAAAAGCTAAGAAGGAAATAAAGGGCCATTAGGTTGTACCAGCTTCCCCCCAGATCCACTGAATTCTAGGCAAGTGAATTTCTTGTTTTTTAATTTATTTGTTTTTATTTTTGGCTGCGTTGGATCTTTGTTGCGGTGCGGGAGCTTTCTCTAGTTGTGGTGAGCAGGGGGCTTCTCTTCGACGCGGTGCACAGGCTTCTCATTGCGGTAGCTTCTCTTGTTGCGGAGCACGGGCTCTAGGTGTGCGGGCTTCAGTAGTTGTGGCTCATGGGCTCTAGAGCGCAGGCTCAGTAGTTGTGGCACACGGGCTCAGTAGTTGTGGCTCATGGGCTCTAGAACGCAGGCTCAGTAGTTGCGGCGCACGGGCTTAGTTGCTCCGCGGCATGTGGGATATTCCCGGACCTCGGCTCGAACCCGTGTCCTCTGCATTGGCAGGTGGATTCTTAAGCACTGCACCAACCAGGAAGCCCAAAGGTGAATTTCTTGATAACTTTAAGTCTATCAATGTCTAAGAAATCCCCAGCTAATACTGAAGTTAACAATTCTCAGGTTAATGGGAGAGTGGGGTAGCATTTTATTGACAGTGTTCACTGCCATTTGTGATGTAGAATTCGTTTCGTTGAGGTTCATTTACCCAAGCAAATCTGTCCAACCACGCCCTCCCTCCCTCCTACCTACAGGCATCCCCATTCATGAGGGGGAACGGCTGTGTAGTCTTTGGTGTCATCTAAACCTGAAAAGAACCTGCCATTCTCTATCGGCATAAACTTAGGAAAGTTTTGCACATTCTGAGTTTGAGATGCCTGCAAGATATCCAAGTAGTGTCCAAGGGGCAGTTGGCGATATGGGAGAAACTCAGGAGAAAGGTCCAGCCTGGAAGACTCATTAGCATAGAGATAGTAATTGAAGCCTTGGGCTCAGATAGAATCACCTAAGGGCAGTACATCTAATGGAATGAGAAAGCGCACCTGGGAGTGTATTTAAATTTTCTTGGACAAGTTTTTATTGGGTTTCTATACTAATCAGTGAGAAAAGTTGTCCAGGGCAGTCTTGCTAGCATTTGAATGGGTAATTGACTCGCCAGTCTTGGGTCCTCACTTCCATCCCAATCCTGTGTTTGGTGTATGCGCGCCTGGTGTTCATTACTCTAGTTTAGCTGAGTCAGCATTGGAGCAGCTGTTAGGTTTGCTCATCTTCTGGTTCAGTGGCCGTACAGCACATACAGCAGCAAAGACTGAAAATCCAGCCACCCTCTGCCCAAACAGTAGGGAAAAGCACATCATGCCTTGAAGCCCAAATGAGGCAGATTGGCAAGTGCAGCGGGGGATCTTCTGAACTTGGAGGGTGGCCTGCCTCCATAGGTTCCTCCTCTCAGTGTCTCTGCTCCAGATTTTGCTTGAAAGTATTCTGTGAAGGCAGGTACCTTCCATCTTCCTTAGCAGGGGGGCAGCCCTGCATCTCAGAGATCTAAGGAAGAAAGTTTCTCACCACCGTATTTAGAACTCAGGCTTTTAGGAGTGGACGTTTTAAAAGGGAGCTGCTTTTTTATTCATTTCCTTGACAAACATGCATTAAAGGCCAAGGCTTTAGAGATACTCTGTTGCCAATACAAACAGGTCTCTGCTTTCAAGGAGTTGAGATTCTGGAAGAGATATGCTATAGATAAAATAAAATAATTACAGGTGGTTTAAGTACTGCGACAGAAAATAATTGGATAATCTTCTTTAGCTAGGGATGGCCTCTCCAAAGAGGGGACATTTAAGCTGAGTCCTGAAGATAAAAGGGGATAGATTTAGGAGAATCAAGACCAGTTAAACAATTGCACGGGCCAAGCTGGAGAGGCTGGTAATGCTAGGAAGCGGGAGGTGTATGCCAAGTGTGAGAGGTCTCCCGGGAAGCCTACAAATTACCCTATGACAAATGACAGTAGTCACCCTGGGGGCTATGGTGGCATTGAGCATTCCTTGGTTTCCTTTATAATCCTCTTTTCAAAGGCATTGGGTTCAACTATGAAAACTTTTTCTGCCCAACTAGTCAATCCAAGAGGTGGTTTGTTGCATGCGTGCATTGATTTTTAAAGAAGCAGGGTGGCAAAAGTCTGTCTGTAAGTGGACCGAGGCCTTTGAAATTGACACTTAAAAAATATGTATATACAAATTCTTCTTGACGTTTGGATTTTACGCTGCCACTGTAGGAGACCCATGAACATATGTACGGAATACCGATAAGAAACTTACCTCAGGTCTGTCATCTCCACTACAGCAAATGTTCCATCCAGAGCACTGATCCAAGAGGGCAGAGTTCCATTGTTTCTACTTGAATTTCCCAAGGGCCACATCCTAGGGAGAGTGGGGCGGGGTTGGGGGGAATGACAGGCATGGGAATATATGTAGGCTTTATTTTTGCATGTGATTCGCATAGCGCTTGATAAGCTGCAATCTGGCCTCAGAAAATGTTCAAATTAAAAATTTATCATGACTACCACTGCAGCCATTTCTTAATATTTCCTTCTCTGTTTTATTCTTTTGCTCCAATTGACTGTCTGTGATGCATATATCTTTTTGTCAGAAATGTACTGCTGTGATTTAGAGCATCAGAGAAGGAAAAGGGGGGAAATCTGGGTCTGCCAGAGACCATTTCCTGGCAAATGAAGTTTGTATTCAAGCCTTCAAGCCTAGTCATATCTTTCTCAGTCCTATAGTAAGAGTGCCTTTATTTGGGGGTCTGTCTTGGAAGCTCAAGGAAGCCGTATGTGTGATAGAAAAAAAAAAAAAGTGAGTCTTGTGTGGAAACCTACTTGGATTCAAGTTCAGGCTTTGGTCTTTGTATTGTGCAATCTTAGGTAAGTTACTTTGCCTGTTGACACCTTAGTTCCTTTCTTTGTAACTGAGGATAAATACAAACTTCCCAGGGCTATTATGAAAATGAAACAATATGTATTATGAATGTAGCACAAGGCCAGCAATTCATATTGCTAACTTGTTTATATAAACTGGCCTCCAGCCATATTGTGGGCATATTTTTTGTCTCCGAAATTTGATAATGGGCACCATGGTGGTGGCTACTATGCATTGACTAAGTGATACAGGGACCCCAACCCTCTGTGTTCTCTAGAGCTGGGGAGTGACTGGAGTGCTTTGGTTTTCTGAAGAGCTGTGCACATCTTATCAGTACTCACATTTGCGCTTAATATTTAATTAACATATACATTGACTTCGTTAGAAGCAATTAGAGAAACAGCTTCAGGTAAAGACATTTTGTGAAATTTCTGGACATGGGACTGTTAGACACTCAACGTTTTCAATCCTTCGAGGATTTCTTACAGGATGTTTTACAGTCATTTTTTATTTTTCTGATTTCTGCTAATTATCAGAACTGTTACCTGAAACAGTCACAGCATTGCGATGAAATTAGATGTGCTTGTTCCGTTTTATTTGTAAGTAGATCCGGGGAAGCTGTGGAATACGAAGCTTGCTTTTAAAAAATATTTAACACATTAGATCCATTTTGTACAACTGTTAGTCAAAACGAGAGCCCCATTAAAGTGATAGGATAAAATTTGCTGTTTATTCTTTAAGAGCTATCTCACTCACCTTATAAGGAATCAAGTTTTTAATTTACAAGCCAAAAGAGTAAAATTGTGCTGAGTTTAAGTAAATTTTGAAAATCTCACATCTTCCTTCAGGGCAGTAGTTCTCAACCTGGAGTGTACATCAGAATCTTTTGGAGGGCTTATTAAAGGGCCCAGATTTCTGGGCTTCCACCTTCAGAGTTTTTGATTCAAGAGATCTAGGGTAGGGCCCAAGACTTTGAGTTTCTAGCTTGGGGGAGGGCATCTGATGCTGAGTCCAGGGACCATATTTTGAGAACCACTGCTTTAGGGAAAATCAGGGGTTATGCAGGAGAACTTTTCCCCATCTTGTTTCTTTATTACATGTGTTTCAGGGTGGGGTACATTGCTTTTTGCTAAGAATCCAAATGTGTATTTCTATTTGGCTTTTCACTATAATTGTTTCAAACTGGGAAATTGGGTTTATGGTATTTGGTATGAGGGTAGCAAGATATGAAGCTCATATATGTTGCAGGAAGGGGGACCCCTTCCAGGGCCCGAGCTCTTGTCTAACACTTGGAAATGAATTGTCTGAGGAGACACACATACTGACAAAGCAAAAGACTTTATTGGAAAGGGGCGCCTGGACCCTGGAGAACTGCTCTGCCAGGTGGCTCGCAGTCACAGGAATGGGGTTATTTTCTGGGGTGTCTCTGGCCAGTCACCTTGCTTGTCCCATATTTGGTCTGATTCAGGTCCTTGCTGGTGACGCGCACATCTCTCAGCCAAGATGGATTGCAGTGCGAAGGATTCTGGGAGGTCGGTAGGATATACTATGGGCTGGCGTCTCCTCTCTCCTTTGGGCCCCTCCCAGTTCTCCCAGTTAGCTGTTGGCGGCAGCACCATGTTCCTTGTTGGGACCTCCTGTTGTGAGACAGCTCATGCAAGCAGTTACTATTGTGCCTGGCCAAAGCGGGCAGCTTCAGTCAGTGGTTCCCTAATATATAGATATGTTTCCATGGGTGGATAAACTGTTCTTTAGATGAAAATAGGCTTTAATCATTTTTTTAAAAAAATATTTATTTATTTTGCCTGAGGCAGGTCTTAGTTGCGGCACACGGGATCTTCGTGGCAGCATGCCGGATCTTTTAGTTGCGGCATGCCGACTTCTTAGTTGTGGCATGCATGCAGGATCTAGTTCCCCGACCGGGGATCAAACCCGGGCCCCCTGCACTGGGAGCACAGTCTTACCCACTGGACCACCAGGGACGTCCCCCTTTTTAACTCTCAGTGGGAATTTATTCATTCTTTCAACACGTATTTGTTGGGGACTCCTTATGTACCACATATTGTTCTAAGTGTTCTGGATACTCCCGGAATAAAGAGGATAAAATTCCTTTTCTAATGGGGTTTAGGTATTAGGTGGGGGCATGGGAAGGGGTGGATGGGAGGAAACAGACAATACATAAATCATGTCAAGTAGGAAATGTCCTGCAGAAGAATAAAGCTGGATGGGATTACAGAAAGCGATGGTGAGGGAGAGCGATTGTACATGGAGTGAGCCAGGTGGGCCTCTCAGGTAAAGTGAGGGCTGAACCTGGAGGAAGGAAGTAGGAGATCTGTGCCTGGGGGTGTTTGGGGGAGGAGGGTGTTTCTCATGGAGGAAGATGCTTCCAGGATGGGGAGTCAGGAGTGTCCTTGTTGTATTTGCGGAACAGCAGTTGGAACCCATTGGATGAGAGGGAGGTGATGTTGAATGGCCGTTGGATTTTATTCTGAGTGAGAAGGGGTGTCCCTGCAGGGTTTTAAGAAGTGCAGTAACAGGATCTGCCTCACCTTGGGAAGGAGGAGCAGTCTGGCTGCTTGTGGAGAGTGGAAACAAGGAAAGCATCCTAGGTGATGTAGGATGAGTAAAGGGTGAGTAGAACACCGGCGTACTTGTTGCACCACTCATGACAGACATCACAAGTCAATCACAGAGCTCTTTCCCAGTGTTGTGGCTGTGGACTGGCATGACTTCCCAACACAACAAGCAGCCAGAACTGAGCTCTTGGCATCTGCACATGGAATGAAATCTCTTTCTGCCCCAACAGTTCATATATCCAATGGCTTCTATCCTTAGAAGAGGTCTGGGCATCTGCCCCCAGCGGTATTTGTGCATCAACACTGTATACTGAACATTGTGAGGCAGACAATAAAAAGAAGTCCATAAGCAAATGGACTTGATAATTTCAGATCATAAGAGCTTTGAAGAAAAATGACATGACTGAGACCTGAAAAATGAGGCAATTTACATAATAGGGGAAGTAGAGGAGCAGCAGGTACAGGGTCCCATGGCAAGACGGACTGAAAGGGAGTGTGTCCAGGGCACAGATCTTGTTTTCTCTTAGTTCACACGTATCCCTCTGGTCCATGCAGACTGTGAGCTCTGCAGTGCTCCCCCTGTGACATGATTGGCAAGTCACTGCATCCTTTGATGGGGGTGATGCCTGAGTCATTTTTGGGCTTTCCCTTTAATACTCTCCCACCCAAAATATCTCTCTTCTCCTGCACTCATTTCCATTTTGTCTCCCTTTCTCTAGTTCATTTATTTCTTATCCTCCTTTTTTCACTTTGCCATTACCTTTGTTGAGGAGGATTGTGTGGGGGAATATATCAGGGTGGACTTCATATGGCATTCAGGTACTAATAAGCTTATTACTTTGGGGACTTTCTTCCTTTCTTCTTTCTCTCCAGAATTATTTTTTGTAATAAATGCCCATTTCGTTTACTAAGTTTTCCCTTGGGCACAAGCAACCTTATATACAAAAGAAATTTCTCATCTTGTACCCTGATATAGTGTTTGCTAAAATATACACACAGAAAAAACTCATTCAACAGGAAAAATAAAACAGAAAGGAAACCAGTTGTTTCATCTGTTCAAAGAGGCATCCAGCCAGAGTAGTGAGTAGTAATTGCAGTATTTTGTCATGGAAGTCTTTGGTTGTATGATAGATTTCTGCTTTTTTGGCATACATTTGTTTTATTGCCCATTGGATTTCCTTGCTTTGAGAAGTGCAGCTGAGGGCTTAGTCACAGGAGTGTGAGTTGGCGAGAAGTATCGGGGCAGCTGCTCTTTGCTGTGTGAGAGTTTCCAGGTGTGGTTGGTCAAGAGCAGAGGCTCAGCCAGAATCAGCTGTCAGTGTTGTCAGCATCTGTCTTCTTTTTCTTTCTTTCTTTCTTTCTTTAAATATTTATTCATTCATTTGGCTCAGTCTGGTCTTAGTTGCGGCATGCGGGATCTTCATTGCTGTATTCGGAATCTTTAGTTGTGACGTGCGAACGCTTAGTTGCGGCATGTGTGATCTAGTTCCCTGCCCAGGGATTGAACCCAGGCCCCCTGTGTTGGGAGCGTAGAGTGTTAGCCACTGGACCACCAGGGAAGTCCCTAGCATCTGTCTTGATTAAGGGACTTTACAGTGAGTCCTTTTTGCCCTCCAACCTTGAGGATGGCTCACCATGCTTTGGTTTACTCATGTGTAAAATGGACTTGATTGGAGCCACCTTATTGGGTTTCTGTGAGGAAGAATCCAGGGTGGTGGTGATGAGAACAGTTCACATTTTGAGCACTTAATACCCACCAGGCATGTCCCAAAGCACTTTACATTCACCATTTCAGTTAATCCTCACAATAGCTGATGAGGTCAATCCTACTGTCCCCATGCTCCTGTTGAGGAAACGATGGCATGGAAAGTTAGGTGAGCTGCTCAAGGACACACAGCTTAGTGCCATGCCTGACACACATGAAATGTTTCTGGAAAGGAAATAACTGCTGTTGCTATTGTTTAGATTTAACTTTTAAAAAAACAAACCAACATAGCTTGAATATATTACAGAGTATAGGAAGTCTGATTCTCAATGTGTGTTGTTTTCTGTTTGTTTAGTTATCTGGCTCCATTTCACAGCACTCATTTTCATCTTTATTGTTTTTCTGCTGATAAAAAAAAAGTCAGTTTAAAATTTTTTTACCACGTTTTTTCCCTCCTATAAATGCTCTGAGTGTGGGCATCCTGTCAAAGCACAGTACCTGCTGGACCCCTTGAATCAGGCCTTCTTTGGGCCATTCGGGAAGACTCACCTTGACCCCCCTTTGGGGATAGGGGAGTAGACATTTCAAATAAGTCAAAAAGGTCCTCCAGGAAATTATGATTGTGGGTATTCCTTCCCTTTCTTCTAATTTTTAGCATCTTCAGAGTCTCACTTGGCTTTCTTGGAAACACGGCCAATTTGTGTGTTATTTTTTATGTTCCAGGTGTGTTGGGACCCTCTTAGGAAAGCCTCTCAATGTTTTAGCGTCTCAGCCCCCGTAACTACAAAATGGGGCTGGTGGGGATGATGGTATGATGATGATGTTAATGAAACTAACATCTCCTAGGGTTATATGAATTAAATACAGCTTTGTAGGTTAAGGCTACTAAAGGCTTTTATTCCTCCTCTCAAATAATATACTTCATTTTCTCTGTGTTCTACTTTTCCTTCAATATCTAGTTTCCCTTACAATGTTCCTTCCTGCCTTCCCCATTCTTCCTTTTTCCATTCTTTCCATCCTTCCATCTGTCCAACAGTCCATCTGCCCACCCATCCACCCATTCTTCCTTCTGTCTGTCCGTCCGTCCATCCATCCATCCCTCCCTCCCTCCACCCCTCTCTTCAGCTTCGAGTACAGATTTTACCAAATGCCCTTTTGCACCCTGGGCCTACAGCAGTGAACAACTTGTCGCCAGTTACAGTGTGGTGGCCACATAGATGTTAATCTATACCATGATCATCTAGATATATGTTTTCTTACTTTATTGTGTTTATTTTCTGTCCCCACCCCCACCCCGCACCCTAGATTTTTCACTAATACTATAAGTGCAGCTGTATCCCCAGTGTCTAAAAAAGTACCTGGCACAGAGCAAACACTCAACAAATGCTTTTGAATAAATGAATGGATCCTAAGTGAAACTTAACAGGCAGGCAAGTTGAGAAATAGATGAGCCTGCATTTTATAAGGACCTGATTTTTTTTTTTTTTTAACAGTTTTGGCAGTTTCAGAATTGTTGTAACAGAAGATAACTATGAACAGTTTGCAAATGATGGCCTTTGTAGATTCGGGAGTTTCTTTTAAGTGTGTTGGAATTGATTTTCTGGGAGAAGAGAGAAATGCTGAGCTGATGTGACTCTGGGTTCCCACACCCAACTTCAGTCAGGGTGGTTCTGCCTTTCTCTGGTTTATGTATCTGGCTTCTACTTAAGGTCTGATTTGAAGAATGGTTTCCCCTACCGAAAAGTTTCACCGTAGATTAGAAAATTCTTCAAATGCAGCACTGCTCTGGCAAGTCTCCTGTTTTGGCCACTCTCTGTCCTCCTTCAGGCATTCTCCACATCAGAGCCAGAATGATCTTTCAAAGTCTAAGCCTGACCACCATATCACTCCCTCAGAACACCACAGTGGATTCTCATTACTAATAAAAACAATATCTACTGTTTATTAAGCCTTACTAAGTCCATTCTGAGCATTTTCTGTGTATTAACTCTTTGGATCCTTTGTACTGGAAAGAGAGTCTTCTAAATCCCCATTTTACAGATGAGGGAACCAAGTCTCAGAGATGTTAACAAACTTGCCCAAGTGATGCAGCTAGCAGTTAACCTTAGAAGAGAGACAAAAAAAGGATCTTAAGGGTTCCTAAATTTTTGTGCCTGGACCCTTCTGGTGCTGTAGTAAAAATGATGGAAGCTATCTCAGCATACTATTTTTAACTGCATAAAATAACATAATATTACAAAGGAAACAATTACCTTTAAATATAGTTAGCAAAATATTTTAAATAAACTTGGAGTGTATGGATGATAGAAGTAATATATGAGCTTCTTTAAATGCATTAACTTACAAGATCCAGAGCCAGGCGCAATAATGCCATAATTTTTAAGTAGTGATGAACACGTATAAATTTCATGGTGTCTGCAAAGACCCTAACAAGATACGAAAATACTTCTAATTTCTATTGGTGAAAAAGTGATACCATCACGATTTATTGCCTGCATTCATAATAGAGGGAAAGGCTGATTTTAATTAAAGGTTAGTAAAGATAGGAATGTAATTTTTACCCATCCAAGTTCTCAGACGCTTGGAATATAATCTTAATGATAAGTCCTTCCCTGTCTTGTACCCTGCGTCTTGGCCTCTGGTTACCTTGCCAGCTATGTATCCCCTCCCACATCTCCTTGCTTTCTCTTCCCTGGCCACACTGCTTACCTTTGGTCCCTCATGTTCCTTTCCACAGGACCTTTGCACATACTGGATCCCCTTCCTGGAATGTACATCCCCTTCCTTCTCACCCTGTTAACTCCTCTCCTACCCGTCTCAGCTCAGGAAGTGTCCCCAGGGAAGACCACCTCGGTTTCCTCTCCAGGTCACTCTCCTCTGTCACAGCACCTCTTGTTGGATCTCCATGCTCCCAGTCAGAGCTACAGGTCTGGGTTTATTCACCTGATTATTTGATCAAGGTCTGTCTCTTCAAATACAGTTTAAGCTTTATGAATGTATTGGTTTGCTAGGACTATCATCACCAAGTGTCAGACTAGGTGGCTTAAGCAATGGAAGGTTATTTTCTCACAATTCTGGAGGCTAGAGGTTGGTTTCAAGCAGGGTTGGTTTCTTCTGAGTCTTCCTTCCTTGCCTTATAGATGGCCATCTTCCTTCTGTGTTTTCACGTAGTCTTGCCTCTGTGTTCTAATTTCCTCTTATGAGGATACCCGTTGTATTGGATTAGGGCCACTGTGATGACCACATGTTAACTTAATCACCTCTTTAAAGACCCTGTCTCCAAATACAGTCACGTTCTGAGATACTGGGGGTTAGGACTTAAATGAATTTGGCGGGCATGGAGGTGGGGCCACAACTCAGCCAATAACATGAGGGAATGGAGGAAGTCTGTTTCGCTCAGCAGGCTTTCTCCATCATCTAACGTCTAGCACTTAACCCAGAGTTGACCATCGATAAATAGCTATTAAATGAATGAATATGCACACAAGTTTGAATGAATGAAACATACTTTATTGACCATTGAAACATTAAAAACATGCCTTTGTATCACATGTTCAAACATTGAGCTTATTCTTTGAATTCTAATTTTCACTGTTCCAAAACGAGTACATCTGATCTAGGAATGTCCAAATCACATTAAATGAAAAAACTCATGTGCCTATACTTGTCTGCTTGACTCAGCTCAAAGTAGCGTTAGTTATGTAATTAAATCACAGACGCAGAATATTTAAATTTCAATTCTGGAGTGATTAGTTACAACCTGAAGTTTACTCTGTTCTGACATGCAGCACGTTGGCTTTTTAAATTAATCAATTAATTAATTTAATTTTGGCTGCATTGGGTCTTTGTTGCTGCGCACGGGCTTTCTCTAGTTGCGGTGAGCGGGGGCTACTCTTCGTTGTGGTGCATGGGCTTCTCATTGTGGTGGCTTCTCTTGTTGCGGAACACAGGATCTAGGCACTTGGGCTTCAGTAGTTGTGGCACGTGGGCTCAGTAGTTGTGGCACATGGGCTTATTTGCTCCGCGGCATGTGGAATCTTCCTGGACCAGGGCTTGAACCTGTGTCCCCTGCATTGGCAGGCGGATTCTTAACCACTGCACCACCAGGGAAGCCTCAGCACGTTGACTTTTGATTGTTAAATCAAATTGCTATTTGGTTGTTGAAAGCAGGGTTTTAGCTTCTATGAGAAACTAATTAGGTTGGAATTGGTTGAAGCAGGTGTTTTCTGGGATGATTGCAGCCCATTTATGCATACCTTTTTCTCTTTGCTCATATGTAAGCACAAGTAGCCACAGCAGTCTCAAATACAAAATTGAAAAATGCAGCACAGTGCTGACCGTATAACTTCTGGAAGTATATTGTCACGTGATAGGCTGTGATGGTGGGATTCAAATTCTGTCGAAAAATCAAGGTTCTTACCATTTTTATCAGTATAGCAGCAAACCGGGAAGAAAGAGACAAGGGATGTACTTGAGGTGGAGCTGGTGGGTTCTTGAGTGCAGTGTTTTCCCTAATGAAATGTAACCGAGTGTTGCTAAAAATAAGTAAATAAAAGTCATCATAATAAAAGAAAGTTATGTGGTCAGAGAGCACTGGGAAGCAGGTTTCTGATGTGCAGAAGTTCACAGAGCCCTTGACGTTTCTAGTGTCCATTGTGACTTTCCAAGTGGGGAACGCAGTGTGTAGACTCTCACACATTTGTCTCCGCACTCTTTTTTTCTTAAGGGACTGGTGTCCTGAGAAACTCGTTTTGAGGGTGGTGCCTCTCAACAGTCTAAAATTAGTTCACACATTTTGTTGGTTTGGAGATACTTATCAGAGTTTCGTCTTTTACCGTTCAGGTATCATAGTATATTATATGTTGGTATTTCACTGGCATCATTCCAAATATCAATTTTTAATGCAGACCATTACAGTGGTTAAAATTTTATAGATCTGAGTGTAAGTTTTTAAACTAAATTCAGCAATTTAAAAAAACCCCTCAAAGTTTCTGTGTTTTTTGTTACAAGTGTCAGAAAACCAACTCAAACTGGCTTTAGCAAAAAATCGTGTGAAAGTGGCTGGAGAGGGATTTATTAACTGAGAAAAGAATGTGGCTTCGGGATTCAGCCCTGCTCTGTCTGCTGGATTTTCTCTCCTTCCATAGTCACTTGATCTCAAGGAAGATCTTTGCCTGTCTAAGGAAATAGACTCCAGTAGGTCTGCTCACTTAGCATTTGCAGTGGAAGTTGAATTTTTCTTTGCCTTTCTTTCAACACAGAGTAAGCCAGAAAGAGAAAAACAAATGTCGTATATTAACACATATATGTGGAATTTAGAAAAATGGTACAGGTGAACCTATTTGGAGGGCAGGAATAGAGATGTAGATGTAGAGAACGGACATGTGGACACAGGCGGGGAAGGGGAGGGTGGGACGAAATGGGAGATTAGATTGACGTATATACAGTACCATGCGTAAAATAGGTAGTGGGAAGATGCTGTCAAGAGCAGGAAGCTCAGCTTGGTGCTCTGTGACAACCTAGATGGATGGGGTGGGGGGGGTGGGAGAGAGGGAGGTCCCGGAGGGAGGGGATCTAGGTATACATATAGCTGATTCACTTCATTGTACAGCAGAAACTAACACAACATTGTAAAGCAATTATACTCCAATTAAAAAAAAAAATCTCATTGGCTTGGTTTGGGTCCTGTGACTCCCTGCCTTCCACCCCCTCCTAGACCTGTGCAGGCAAAGCTGGATTGTGTGCCCTCTTTTACGCCTAGGGGTGGGGGCCACCCCATGGTAAGTCCGTGCACTGAGCCAGGGAAGGGACATGGGATATGGACCCCAAGGAGAAAATGGAGGTACTTTGGCCCAAAGAAGCAGAAATGTATATCTCGCCGGTGAAAATAACAGGTATCCCATTCCCCTGCCTTCAGGCCTGTGAATATCTCTTTTGCTGTAAATCCAATGAAAAAGATTTCAGTTAATCGAGCTTCTAGTTAGTTAAGCTGCAGCTAATTAAGTTTGTTAGATAACCAGGTGTGATGGAATACATAAATAGAAGAGATGTCACAGTAATAAAATCAACACGTCCCGACAGTTGGCTCTGTGGGGGGAGCAAGTGAAAGGGAGGATTCAAGGATGACTTTAAATATCCCAGATGATGTGAGTAGACCGTGAGCTTCTTCACCTTGGGTACTATGTCTTTTCCATTTTGGTGTCACTGTGGCCTGCCACATAGTTAATTGTCAGTGACTTTTTTCACTGTTGTAGAATTAGGAGATTGGGATGATTTTTTTTTTTTTCCTGAGGGGTCATTAACTGAAATAAGGAGCATAGATTTAGGAGAGAAGATGCTGAGTGTGAATTTGAAAGTTAAATGCATTTGACTTGCCAGTGGGACAGTTTGGCAGTTGGGAACATGGAACTCAGGTCCATTTGATTGTATCCTGGGAAAATCCAATCTTAGCTGTAACTTTAGTTCATAATAAAACTTTCTCTGGTAAAACTGTAGGCATATTTCCTCATGAGAAGCAGGAGGTGGGGTGCTTTATCAAGGAATAAGGCTATTCAAGAGAAGTGTTTATGGAGTATTTGTTTTCTCTTAAATTCACTGGTGTCTGGGTCTCAGAGAGATTGTGTTTCTAAATGTTTCCACTTGTGAGTGGCAAATTGTGTTCATGCCACATTTTAGTGACATAATATCACATTGCCTCAACGAGGACAATTTGGGGCCCAAAAATCATAGTCGAGGAAAATTCGCATTTGTTTCTGTTGTAGTCAGCTGAAGCTCAACTGTTTTCCCAGCACTGGGGATAATGTAGAAAAATAAAACTACCAACAGAGCTGGCAATGGGTAAATAGTTTCTTACTCAGTAGTTCTCAACTCTGAAACTTCCTGTTTTAATCATAAATGTTTTTAGTATTTCCTTCATTATGTAAAAATGAAACTAGTAGATAATATATTCTTTAATATACCTAATTCTTTTTTTCTCTTTTATTATTTTTTTATTGAAGTATAGTGAATTTACAATGTTGTGTTAGTTTCAGGTATATAGCAAAATTATTCAGTTATACATATGTATCTATTCTTTTTCAGATTTTCTTCCATTATAGGTTATTACAAGATATTGAATATAGTTCCCTGTGCTATACAGTAGGTCCTTGTTGTTTATCTATTTTATATATAGTAGTGTGTATCTGTTAATCCCAGACTCCTAATTCAACTCTAATATAGCTAATTCTTAAAAATCATGTAGTGGTCTAACTAACCATAGAAAATAAAAGGAAAGTAATGGATAACAAATGATGCGTATTGCAGTAGGTAATTGATGCTTCAACACAAGTTTACTAGAGCAGTGCTTCTCTTGAGAATCTTGTTAAAATGCAGATTCTGATTCAGCAGCTCTGGGGTGGGGCCTGAGGTTCTGCATTTTGAACAAACTGCCCAGTGATGCCAGTACCACTGGTCTTGAGCCCCACTTTGGATGGCAGGGCTTTGGAGGACATAATGAGGCATCAGAGGCTTGCGCTTACACCTGTAATCCCTATGAATGCTTCAGCTCTAAAACCCACTGCTACAGATGCATTGAATGGGCTACCATTGCCTTTGGTGATGCCATTTTTGAAATGATAAACAATGCTTGGTAAAGTTCCCGACAGAGTAGAATAGCATTTTCCTCTCATTTTACACATTTTTGCATGCACTGTATATTAAAACTGTAAAAAACAAAAAAAAACTGCGTTTACGTGAACCAAAGGAAGGTTCTAGGCTCAGGTGCTTGGCATTTTGTTTCCTGCCCACAAGGGTAGTCCTGAGTCCTGCACAATTCTGTGAGGTGCCCTGCCCACCAAATCCCAGTGTTGTTTCTCAGTTGCTGTGGCAGCTCCCGTTCCCTCTGTATTCAGAAAACACCGCACAGATTTCCAAGATGTCCCCTAGGAGGAGGTACCATCTGTTGAGGACTTCTGAACCCAAAGATGAATAAATGGGAATAGGCCACAGGGACATTCACAGGTGTGATGTCACTACTTATATATAGTTTATTTAGGCAAATTGTCCCATAAACCAGGGCCCATGGAAAATACAGAAAATGCAGTCCTTGCACAGCACATGACAGCTAGGGGCACATTCTTTTTGGAGGTGTTTTCTCTGCTGTTCACTTTGTTACCCTGGTAATTGGGGGGAAGTTGCTATGGCCGTATTTGCCGCTGACAGATTTGTTTTGCAGTGTGTTGTGAGAGGGTGTTAAATGCAGGCCTGTGAAGAATCTGAAGCAAATGGAGATAATTTGGGGCGGGGGGAATAAGGGAGTGTAACTTCCTGGTAACCACAGACTGAATTGTTTTTCTAGCTTCGTTTCACCTCTCGCAGTGGCCCTGTATTTCCAGTGTCAGAGAACCTTGACTTTCTCCCGACACTAGAAAGGAAAGTACAGTTATTCAGGGTGACATAATCCTCTGAAGTTCTACCTTTGCCCCATACAGTTCTGCTGAAAGCCTTATTTCTAAAATAGCAAAGATGGGATTGACTGAACGAAAATAGGAATATGTAGAATAGGTTTTATTAGTTGTATCAGAAGAGATATTTATATTCAAGGGACCACCACTTCTGATTGAATTCAACGTCACTGCCCCAGATAGGCCCTTAGCTTAAAAAATCTTAATCCTCAGGCAAGGTGCCTTCTCTGGCATTGTGCTGGATAAGAAGTACATAAAATTAGGATGATTTTTTTTCTCCATTTCCTATCAAGCATATTTAATGCCATTGGAGTATAAGAACAATGTATTCATTTTAGACTATTTGAAAAAATAAATTAAAATTTGAGAAAAACTTAAAAAGCAAGTAGCAGTATGCATAATCTCTCCATCCAGAAATGACAACCACTGACAAGTATTTCCTATTAATCTTTTTTTTTTTTTAGTGCAGGAATACACAGGGACATGCTTACATCTTAACAAAATTAGTATAGTTCCACTAATTCTGTAAGCTAGTTATTTTTATTTAGTCTTCTGAAGTAAACATGTTAATAATGCTTGATTTTTTAGCACTTATTTTTTATTCATAGGAAACTTTGAGATAATCATAAATTAACATGCAGTTTCACGAGAGCCCTTGGACACTTGGCCCCCTTTCCTCCAATGGTAACATGTTGCAAAACGCTAGTATAGAAACAGACTCACAGACATAGAGAACAGAGCTGCGGTTGCCACGGAGAGGAGAGGTGGGGGAGGGATGGAGTGGGAGGTTTGGCTTAGCAGATGCAAACTATTATATACGGAATGGATAAACAACAAGGTCCTGTTGTATAGCACTGGGAACTATATTCAATATCCTGGGATAAACCACAATGGAAAAGAATGTAAAAAAGAATGTAGTTACATATACACACACACATAGATATGTATAACTGGATCACTTTGCTGTACAGCACAAATTAACACAATATTGTAAATCAAACTGTACTTCAATTAAGAAAAAAGAAAGAAAGATCAAGTGATTAGAGGGTTGGAAATTTCAGCCCGTGCCACTGACCTTCAGGGAGAAAGGAGTGGCTAGAGATTAGCTCTATGAAAACTCTCGAACTGCAAGATCTGGGGAGCTTCTGGGTTAGTGAACACATCCCAGTGCTGACAGGGTGACACACCTAGAGGGCATGTAAGACACACACACACACACACACACACACACACATACACACACACACACCACACACCCACGCCACACATCTCTTCCATTTGGCTGTTCCTGAGTTGTATCCCTTTATATTAAGCCAGTAGCAGTAAGTAAACAACAAACAAACAAAAAACCTCTCGTATAATATTGCATCCCAGATATTGGCGTTGATATAATCTACCAGTCTTGTTCAGGTTTCTCCTATTGTGCTTGTACTCATTTCTGTGGCTCTATGTACTTAGTTTTATAAAGTTCGATCACCTGCGTAGGTTTGTGTGTCCATCTCCACAGTCATATAGGAACAGTTTTGACATCACACCTGGTGCTCCTGTTGCCTTTTACAGCCATACCCATCTCCCTCCTGCTTCCACTTCTAACCCCTAATAACCACTCCTCTCACTTCAATTTCTAAAATGTTGTCATTTCAAAATTTTATGTTAATGCAGTAATACATATTAACCTTTTTGGGGTGGACTTTTTTCACCTGGCCTAATTCTGTGGAGTTTCATCCACATTGTTGCGAATATCAGTAGTCTGTCGCTTTTTAATTGCTGAGTAGTATATCATGATACACACACACCGCCCCCCCACATATATATGTGTCCATCACTGTATATCAGTATATCATTACATATATATGTTTAGATGTATATACATACACACACATATATTCTGTGTATATCACAGTTTGCTTAACCCCTCACCTGTTGAAAGACACTTTGGCTAGATCCAGTTTTCAGCTCTGATAAGTATAGCTGCTGTGAACGCTCATGTACAGGTTTTTTTGTTTGGTTGCTTGTTTTCAATAAAAATTTTCAGTTTTCTCCTAGGATAAATGCACTAGAGTGCAATTGCTGGTTGAATGTTTAGTTTTACAAGAAACTGACAAACCATTTTCCAGAGTGATTGTACCATTTTCCATTCTTACCAGCAGTATATGAGTGTAATTCAGGTATTTTCCCATCCTCACCAGCATATGGTGTTGTCACTGTTTTCATTTTATCCATTCAGATAGGTGTGAAATGATCTCATTGTAGTTTAAATTTGCATTTCTCGAATGCGTAATAATGTTGAGCATCTTTTCATGCACTTGCCATCTGCAGATCTTCAGCCAGATGTCTGTTCAGGTCTTTTGCTCATTGTTTAATTGGACTTTTTTTTCTTTTAATGTTGAGGTTTGAGAGTTCTTTATATGTTCTAGATACTAGTCCTTGGTCACATATGTGATATGAAATATTCTCTCCCGGTCAGTAGGTTGTCTTTTTCTTTTTCTTCACATGGGCTTTCATAGAGCAAAAGTCTTTAATTTTGATAAGGTTCAGATGATCAGTTTTTCCTTTTATGGATCATGCCTTTGGTAATAATACTAGCTCTAGATCCTAAGGATTTTTCTTTTGTTTTCCCTAGAAGCGTAAAAGTTTTACATTTAAGTCCATGATCCATCCTGAGTAAATTTTTGTGTGAAGTGTGAAGTTTAGGTCAATATTCATTTTTTTTGCCCATGGATATCCACTAGTTCTAGCACCATTTGTTGAAAAGATGAATCCTTCCTCTACTGAACGCTTTTTTGCACCTTTGTCAATCAGTTAGGTGTTTTTGTGTAGGTCTGTTTCTGGGTTCTAGATTATGTTCCATTGATTTATGTGTCTCTCCCTCTGTCTTGATTATTGTAGTTCTGTAACCAACCTTAATATTGGGTAGAGTGATTCCTTCCACTTTATTCTTTGTCAGGATTATGGTAGCTTTCCTAGGGATGGACTGCTTGTTGCGAATGGGTCCTCATTTCTGGTTTTGCATGCCTGTTCATGATGTTCATTTGCACCCCCGGTCTCATTTTTCAGTTTTCTCTCCAGCGATTATTTTGTTTTATAAAGGGAGCATTTCCCTTTCCCTGGGAATCGTGTCTTTCTTTCTCCTCACTTTTCACAGTTAAAATTGTGGATGTGAATGATTTTATTTATGTCCACCTAAACCCACCAAACTCTTCAACACCTTGCCATGGACTTATTCTGCCTTTTTTTTTTTTTTTTTTTTTAACATCATCTGCTCTCTTTGGTGTCTAATTTTTAACTTCTTTTGATTTTGTTCAGGTTTATCTACATGATTGGGAATGGGGATGAAGAGTGGAAATTACCTGCTGACCATCTAACAGTGTTCTGTTCAAAAGCAAGAGGACTTTGCACTGGAATATCAGTGTGAACTTGAGCATAAATATAAGTGCACAGTGTCTACCAGTGTTTATTTAAACAGAAAGTTTTTTGGAGTTATCTTTTTTGGAAAATGTTTCCAAACAATGTGACAGCAAAATGATAGTGTAAATTGTAATGTCTGTCCCAGTTAGATTCATAAACATAGGAAGAATCTTTTTTTCTGAAAAATGTTTGGGTTGTTCATTCAGAGTGAAAATGATGTAACTCACATTCAAAAATAATGGCAGGATGAAATAATGATTTTTATCTTTGAGAGTCATATAGGTCCTTTGTTACTTTGCAGGGAGTCTGGGGGAATAGCTTGTTTGGGGCCGATGTTTTTAGATTATGGTCTGTGTGTAAGACCCAGATCTTTGGAAGAGAGAAGGAATACATGCAGGGAGAGATGATTTAGAATTATTCTTAGTTCATAAGTAATGGAATGGATGCTCTCAAGTGTCTATGATCATGCTTTAGCCACTAAGCCAAGGAGTACGTAAGCTCTCTTCTCAAAGCTCCTAAGATAACTTGTGCACGGAAGATGAATCCGAGTGCAAGCACCTGGTTGCTTTGTCCCCAAGCCCCCCTGTAGATCTTGATTAAGCATGTCTGGACATATGGACTTGTGGGGAACACCTTTCCTGAGCCTTGTCAGTGAGCCAGAGTGGCTTAAAAACTAACATAGGCCAAAATCAATCCTTCATCCTTTATCCTTTCCAAAGCTCAAACTTGAATATCTAGTCTTCCTACTCCTTTATGAGAAAAACTCATACCATACTTTCCTGGTTTGCCTGTGACAATTCTAGTACTATATATTCCTGGTCGTCCCAGTATAATTATTAAAAGTACTCCCTTTCACTCTCGAGAGTGTCCCTGTTTGGATGGTAAATTACATGGTTCCTGTAGTCTTAGCTTTCTTAAATCAGAGACAAATGAAAAGGAAGGTATTAATGACAGCACAAGACTGTGCCTTGATGCATGGTGGAGGCTACTCGAGGCTGCTGTCCGCTGATGTGCCTTGGCCGAGGTGAGTTTGGGACAGTGCATGGGAGTTCAAGGGAGATACTTGCAGACCTGTTCTACCTTTTTCCATAAAAGAATAGAAAGCGTACAAAGGAAGAAGTATGAAATATAAGAGCTTTTCCTATAGGATGCCTTTCCACCTTTCTTACCCATATTTTGAAGGGAGAAATCTTGAGGTCAAGGGAGAACTAGGCTTTGTCTACCTTCATCTCGCTTCATCAGGAGAAGAAAGAATGACAGAAAATCAGCGTTGTCTGGGCATGCCCTGTCCTACAGCCGCTTTAACCCTGCTGCTGCCCAACAGCCTTGTGGAAACTAGGGAGATGGGAAAGATTCTGCAACCCCATGCACTCAAGCTTCTGATGGGCAGAATGCAACTCCACCCAGTCTTGGAGACCACTAAAGTGTCCTTTACCCTTTCCAACTATTGCAGTCCTCTTCTTTCTGGAGGGTAGAGTGAAGGTGGAGATATGAGGGTTTTTCTTAAAGCCATACCTATCTCCCACTCTTGATGAATAGCCCTGGGGTCTGGTCATTCTTCTGCCTCTAAGGAATGGGTGACATGATGATACTTTTCCACGAGATTAGGGGTAACATCAATGCCTCTACTCTTTTTAGGTATAGCATTTTTAGCGGTATGTTTGAACACCGAAGTACTGATACTAGCAATTGATATATCTCAAAAAGTTTCATTTTAGCATGGAAATAAAATTGAGATCTTAAAAATTTCATTAGGAAGTGTTTGTTACTGTTGGTTCCAGCATAAATAAGGATTGTGTGCAATATTTGACATTTGAGTTATAAAATTCACATATTTCTCATTGAACTCAAGAAGGCTTAGGAGAATGCGGAGCTGAGAGGACTACCTTTTTTTGTGAACATGCCCCCACATCATTCCACTTTATGCAAAAAGTAGAAAACAATTTATAAACCTGAACACTTGATTGTTAAGTTTCTTGTGACATTCTTTCTACCCTTGTGGGAAGATAGTGGGGTTTGGGGACTGCTGACCAAGAGTGGGAACATTACCCAGCTGTGGGCCTTGAGTCATCTATACAGGTAACATGCAGGACCCTCTGAAGGGAGTGCCTTCTGTATGGTCCTGTGGTTTGGATTTGTTCTCCCTTCTTTTTTTTTTTTTTTTCCGGTACACGGGCCTCTCACTGTTGTGGCCTCTCCTGCTGCGGAGCACAGGCTCCGGACGCGCAGGCTCAGCGGCCATGGTTCATGGGCCCAGCCGCTCCGCGGCATGTGGTGTCCTCCCAGACTGGAGCGCGAACCCGTGTCCCCTGCATCGGCAGGCAGACTCTCAACCACTGCGCCACCAGGGAAGCCCCTGTTCTCCCTTCTTTTTGATGGGTGTTCTGATTAGTCCAGGGGATACTTATGGCTGTGGGAATGCTGTTAAGGAAATGGTAAGACTTACCCAAGAATCCCCAGGGAAACGTCAGTAACAGTTCTTATCACCATGGATACCTGTACAAGCATGGTCCTAAGATGAAGTAATCACTGGCTCACTCTGTGTAATTCATGTATCAAACACAATGCAAATGCAGAATATTTGAGATAGTTGAAAATTTAGCACATTCATGTTTTTGAACTAAAGGATGTAGGCAGGTAAATGGAAAACCTTCCCTGCAGAAATGACACACTCTAGGGGAAAATTGCTTTGTTAGTCCAAAGATATGCTTAGCTAATGAGAAATTAAACAACATAATTGAGGAGGAGAAGCTGAGCAGGTAGAACATGGATATAAAAAAGAGTTCTGTCACCATTGAGGCCATTATTTATGTTGGAAGGTTGGATGGCTCTTAATTATTCATTTAGGTATCCATGAGGATAGAGAACAACTATCTTCAAAGAAAAAAGGATACGTTGAAATGAGTAAGAGATTCTCAAGTTTCAGAGAATGAGTGTATGTGGAATTTTGCAGATGTTCAGAACCCTGTTGAGTTTTGGAGTAGGAGAGAGATGTTCTACCAATGGACAGTTTTCTTGTTTGAAGAGCATTAGCACACAGGCTGACAAAATGTGAAAAGCACAGTGCTGATGAGCAAGGGGAAAAAAAGATGGCTCTGAGGTTTCTGTGTTGAGGAAGGCAAGCTGTGCGTTAATGTCCCTGCAATCAAATCCGACTACACTTTGCTGAATCTTCGTAAAGTCCAAAACACGAGTAGACAAGAAGAAGTGTCGATTATCCATTCCCTCCACTTCGGACCAGAAAGTCTTCTGTACATCTACCTTAATCCCATTATGTTGTTACTTGAACTCAAGTAACGCTCACTTTTATTTTGTTAGCAAGGAAGTTTGATTTAATTTTTGGTCTGCAAGTTGGATACTTAAAGAAAACGCAAAAATACTACCACTTAGTAGCTTTTTTTTGGTGGAGGGGGAAGGAAACACAGCCTACCAATGATTAGTAGTGTTGAATTTTTGTCCTTACGTGTGGCCCATGCCCTGATGTCTGTTCTTGAGCTCATTTCCTTGTGGACTTGGATTAGGCAGAGATGGGTCACTTGGTATATGAAGAGTTTTACCTTTTGACATGGACACAAAAGAGTAAGATTAAATGGGGGAAGTTGCCACAGAGTTTCATGCCAACTGCAGAAAGCTGTAAGGTGTAGAAAGTACGGAGGCAACACAAAGTGGTGATTCCGTTTCCTAAAGGATAAGTCTGGGTCCAAGTTTGGCTTCTTAAACTGCCTTCCTGTTTCCACGTACTGACACGTTTTCTTCTCCACTACCTTAAGCACTCTTTTTGAATCCAACGTTTTTCTTCCCTGTTTGTGTCGGTTACTGGAACATACCCTGTTGCTGCTGATCAGACTACCACGCCTTGCTAGTCTGTCATCAAGCCAGGTCAAGTCTTCTTTGATGTGTCTGGGTCACTACCCTTCACCCAGCTGTCACCACTGGATGGCTTATGACCGTGGAAGCCTCTTTCTTATACTTCTGCCTCCACCTCGATGTATGACCTGGCCAGACCTTCAGTCTGGCTCTCCTTTCCAAAGCTTATCTGACCTTGTTGGCAAATAGTAAATATCAAAACAAAACAGAACAAAAAACTTAAGGAGGAAGACAAAATAAAATAGTACAATTTTAACAAGTCCTAAAAAGTTCCCCCCTTACCCTATTTAGCCTAGTCTCAACTCTAAAGATCTTATTTATGCTATAATAATAATCATCATATTAATGATGATGATGGAGTGCATTCTCCTAGTTAATCTTAAACTGTCCTGAATCATCTCTTTCTCCACCATGAAGTTTTAAATTTGTAAAGGGCCCTCCACATCTCATAATAAAATACCAAATGCATGGGAGACACAGAATTAATATTTGTTGAATTAAATTAAATACATCTGGTGAAATCCCTTTGAAGAGCTCATTAGTAATGAAGTCTGGTAAGTTTCTGTGTGAGCAGCAAACTGGGATATGTCATTCTGTGTTGTCAAACACAATGTTGTCCCTCCAGAAAAACACTGTTGGTTTCGTGCGATTCATTGACAAATTCAAAGGATGGTGTGACCATCTGTTTTCTATAGTTCCTGAGGAAAGAACAAAAGGATTGGGCTCTGAGCTGAGAATGAGGAGAAGGGGGTAGGTAAAAGGAAGGATTTTTTCTCACCGTTCAGGTTATGTAACCATTGACTGGATTATCTAGGAACTCTGCCATCTTCTTCCCTAGAGTCTTCATAAAAAGGAGTGTCTTCTTTGATGGAGATGATGGACATAGTTTTTCCAGATGACCTCTTTGGGCTGGTTCCAATTCTGTGGTTTTTAATTCAAGTTTTTTCCCCCTTATTCTCCAGATTTATATATTTTTTTAATTATAAGAGAAATACGTTTGTTTAAAAAAATCTGAGATTTCAGAAACTTATAAAGTAAAAAAATGAAAGCCTCTGCTCCACTTTCTTTCCCAAGAGCTAAGCACTATTAATGGTTTAATGTCTTTTCCTGCTTTTTATTTTAAATATAAAAACTTACATATGTACATGTCATGACTTTCATAAAAATGCGATTATAGTTTCCATTCCCCTTTAGTTTGCATCTTTCCTCTCATTATTGTGTGTGTATGTTTTCTTCTTTTTAATGATTATGCACAATTTCTTTGCATAGATATACCATAATTTTGTAACTGCTCTCAAATAGGTGTATACTGGGGTTGTTTCCAAAATTTACTATTGGATGTAATGCTGCGAATATCCTTGTGCTTTACTAAAGATGTGTCCAGAATATGTGCTCAATTTTATCAAGGGCTTTTTTTACATTATATACTCAGGTAACCATATGGTTTTTCTCCTCTAAATTATTGATATATATAGAGGGTATTATGTTGAAAGTCATCAAAAAGGGTGAAGATTGTACAGAAGGTCCCTGACTTATCATGGTTCAGCTTATGATTTTTTGGCAAGAGTGAAATGTATTCAGTAGAAACTATACTTTGAATTTTGACCTTTTCCTGGGCTAGTGACATACAGTGTGATCCTCTCTTCTGATGCTGGGCAGTGGCAGCAACTGCAGCTCCCGGTCAGCCATGCGATCAGGAAGGTAGACAACCAGTACGGTTATAACCATTCTGCACCCTGACAACCATTCTGTTTTCACTTTCAGTATAGTAGACAACAAGTTACATGGGATATCAACACTGCATTATAAAACAGCCTTTGTGCTAGGTGATTTTGCCCAACCACAAGCTAAAGTAAGTGTTCTGAGCACATTTAAGGTATGCAAGGCTAAGCTATGATGTTTGGTAGGTTAGGTGTATTGAGTTCATTTAGACTTAATGATATTTTACACTTCAAATGGATTAGTCAGGACATAACCCCACTGCAAGTCAAGGAAGTTTTATACTGCCATATTTGCTTTTGAAAACCCATCAGATCATCCCTCCTTCTGCTCTAGTATTTCTTAGTGAGAACAGCTCAGCTGAATTTCCCTCCAGTATTGGAATAGATCATTGTTCTTTTTTTTTTTTTTAACTTTAGATCTTTGTTTCTTTGAATGAATCTCATGAACTGGTTGGCTTGTGTTAAAGAACCATCTTTTATCAAAAACAGTTGTTCTTGGTTTTGTTATTATTGTTTTGAGCTCAGTTACACAGTTGAAATTTCTAAGTCAGATGTGGGTATGAGGCTCTACCACTGTAATAATGAACTACTGCAAAGATCTTTCTATTGTACTTCCCTTGAATTTTTGGCTCTAGCCCTACTTGGCTCACGGTGGGTTTGCTTTTGTTTTTAATATACTGTTGAATTCACTGTGCTCCACTTTTGTATGACTTTCTATGAGTTTATCTCTTTCTGTTTTTCACAAGTTCCCTAATAGGTAACCTTTGTACATGTGCTATAATGTACTGTTAATAAACTTTTTCAAGTAGTTTAAAAACCTTTTAAAAAATATCCTGTGTTTAAGTAGCCATTTATGCTTTGGCAGAAATTACTTTGAGACTGATGACTGCAGCTTTCCAAACTGATTTATTCAAAGCAAGCATCTTCCAGTATCCTTGAAGTTTGGAGACCATGGGGGTTCCATTTTTAAGGCCGATACGTTGCTGTTTTAAATTATACTGAAAACTCTAAACATATGGAGCTTTTCATCTACCCTTCCATCACACATGTTAATGAATGTCGTAATCTTATTTTTATTTGGCCACATGAATCTCAGTGCCCACATGATGTGATTGAGACTGATGGTATGGTTGAAGGTTAGTTAGGAAGATCAGAGAGCATCAGGTCAGAATGCTTCTCCCCCTCTAATTTCTGAATCTTTTATCTGGTGAGACACAGCAGAGCTGGCTGCTTGCATCCGTGGGTAGTACAGCCTTAGAATATCAGTGGCACTCTCCCTCCTCTCTATTAGGAACGCAGCGCAAAAGCAAATTGGGAATGCACTTTACAGCGTCTGCAGGAAGTTTGCAGTTTATTTATTAGCACTAAATGCATCTGTTGCGCTGCGGTGATGAGATGAATCCTCAGTTTTAATATTTGATTTGCAACTGATTAATCGCTTGAAGCCTTCGCTGTCGAACAAATGTAGACTACTGGTGTGACTGGGAAGTGTACCGGATTTAGAATTAGACAGCAGGTTGTGTGGTGGGCAGCCCTCAAACCACAGACCACCTGGAGCTGGGCTGTAGGGGGAATAGTACCAAGGTGAAGGAGCACACTGCAGTTGTTTTGTTTGTTTGTTTGTTTGTTTTTTTGGTGGTGACTCTAGGGAAAAGGTAGTGTTGAAAATTGTCTCAGAACATGAAATCTGGGAAATAGCTGCTGTAAAAATGAGGGAAAGCTAAATTGTGTCAGTAAAAAAGAGAGAAAAAAGGGGTTATTCTTATGATCACTGCCTCTGACACTTTGGCCTTTTCCTTGAAAATATACTTCCCATATGTGGAGTTTCACAGGCACCTCATGGGATTGGGGCTGTCTGTGATCATAGGGACGAAATAAAACGCCTGGTTTTTGTTCTTGAAAATACGTTTGAGGGCTTCCATTCTTCAGTGTTTGCAAGAATCTGAGCTGAAGACCTCACGCTGATCGGGCTGTGATTGGCTTCTCTGTGCTGGTGCATTATATTGTTGGGCTTGTCAGAATGTGAAAAATCCACAGGCCACCAAGTGGGGAAATCTAAGCTACTTAACATCCTTTTTCTTTAGGCGTATATATATATTTTTTTGAACACTTTTTTTTTTTTTTTAAGAACAGTGTTAGGTTCACAGCAAAATTGAGAGGAAGATACAAAATTCCTATAATATACCTTTTGCTCTTACACATGTATAGCCTCCCCCATTACCACCATCGCCCAGCAGAGTGGGAGATGAACTTATAATTGATGAACTTACATTGACAAGTCATAATTACGCACAGTCCATAATTTACATTAGGGTTCACCCTTGTTGTTATACATTCTATGGATTTGAACTAATGTATAGTGGCATGTATCCACCCATCACTGCAGTATCATATAGTATATTCACTGCCCTAAAAATCCTCTGTGTCCTGCCTGTTCATCTGTCCCACTTCCTTAACCCCTGGCAACCACTGATCTTTTACTGTGTCCCTAGTTTTGCCTTTTCCAGAATGTCATACAGTTGGAATCATATAGTATATAGCTTTTCAGATTGGCTTCTTTCCTAGTAATACACATTTAAGCTTCCTCCCTGTCTTTTCATGGCTGGATAGCTTATTTCTTTTTAGTGATGAATAATATTCCATTGTCTGATTGTGTCACAGTTTATCCATTTTCTTACTAGACGACATCTCAGTTGCATCCATGATTTGGCAGTTATGAATAAAGCTGCCATAAACATCTGTGTGCAGGATTTTGTGGGAGCCTAATGTTTTAATTCCTTTGGATAAATACGAAGGAGCACAGTTGCTGGATCATATGCTAAGGGTATGTTTGGTTGAGTAAGAAACCGCCAAACTGTCTTCCACAGTGATGGTACCATTTTAAAATTCCTGTCAGTAATGAATGAGAGTTCCTGTTGCTTCACATCCTTGCCAGCATCGGGTGTTGTCAGTGTTCCAGATTCTGACTATACTAATAGGTGTATAGTGGTCTTGCGTTGTTTTAATGTGCACTTCCCTGATGACATAAGATGTGGAGCATCTTCCCATGTGCTTATTTGCCATCTGTATATATTTTTTGGTGAGGTGTCTCAAGACCTTTGGCTCATTTTTAATTGGGTTATTTTCTTATTGTTGAGCTTTAAGAGTTCTTTGTACATTTTGGATCTTCCCTTACGTCTTTAGCATCTTTTGTCTCAGCCTTGAATTCCAAGTCTAGCCTTACTGACTTCGTGTGTATATAAATATGAGGTGACCCTACATATAAGGCATTTCCCCATTTTGCTAATGAGAAGAACGTAGGGGGCTTTTATTTTGCCAACTTGAATACAAACACTTTTATTAATACAGATGAAATGGGAAATGTCTATAGTATTTATTGACTTAGTTATATACTCTATAAAATAACAATATTATTACATTTTTCTGTGCCCACATTTTATAAAAGTGTGTACCTATGTCTCACCAATAGACGGAGAGGAGTGAGGCTTATGTCTGGGGACGTGATTGTCATTGCTGCCGAGGTGGAAGTACCCTTAGAGATCCTGTCCAAGACCCTTAGGTTACAGGTAAGGAAACAGGCTCAGTGCAGGCACACAGCAGGCTGTGGTAGAGCTGAGCTTGAATTCATGCTGCTTTTTCTCAAACTGGGGCAAAAGTGTTTCTGGGGGTTGTAAGTATCCAGGGTTACATGAAACCACGGGCTAAATACGGTACACCCACATGAATCATCAATTTAACCTGAATATGTGGTGATAAAATATAAGAAGTTGAACTGTAAATAATCTTGAGTGTCTTTATATAGAACTGAGAGTCAACTACTCTGGTGTTGAGCATAAAATTCATATGAAATTTTAAGATAAAATATGAGACATCAGGAAATTTGAGGCAGCTTTACCTCCAGGCCACTACAGGGAATTCATTCAGTGTCCAAATACATAAGGGGTACAGATATTAGGAGAAATGGTTAAGGGCTTCTGTATTACATCATTAAGGATATTATGAAGATGCTCCTCCACACGTGAAATTTCAGTTAAGAAACATTGACCCAATGTGAACAAAGAAACTGCGAGGCGGAGTAAAAGTGCAACTCTACCAACCACCAACAGATGGTGGTAGTGGTCGTTTAGTTGATGCCCCTTTGGGCTTGGGCACAAGTGTTTTTTAGCACTCACCTCTTTCGAACCTAGTTAACACATCAATAGAGAAGCTGGGCTAGAAGAAAGCAATTTTTCATACTTGTTTATGGCCTGGTTGCATGCCACTGAAGATCAGTTGGTTCCCTTCTTCTGTAATTCTGCGCTTGCCAAGAAAGTTGGAATAGTTTCTTTCACACTTTAATATTGAATAAGACCTGTCTTGATAGTGTCCTTGGTAGTACATATTTAAAGGAACGGATTTGCAATTACAGCTACAAGTCTGTTTCCTGTGAGATCAGTTTCTCGTAAATTGATTTAGCGGTATCTGATCATCTCTTAATTAACTGATAACATGCAACTAATTTCTGGGCAGAAGACCGTATCATGGTGTTATTATAATCCAGGAACTCTCCCCTTTCCTCTGGACCTCCTGCAGATTCCCTTCTATTCAACATTCTTGCAGGGTTTCTTTTTTCCCCTCTTACTTGAAGAATGGCAGAATGGTTATTCTCCTTTTTACTTTAACAGCTCCAGACACTTTCAAATGTAACCATTTTCATTCCATTTCTGCACGTGGGCATATAAAGTAAAAGTGACAGTAAACTGATGTAACATGCAGATTTTACACAAATTGGTATAAGCAAAGAAACATGGCTTCTTTTAAAGCTCTTTGTAAAATCTCCCAGCAGTATTCTACTTGTGCACCTAACTAGTATATACAGATAGAGCAATGACAGCTTGATTCTCTAAAGTACTTTTTTGTCATGGAATGAATTTTGTCAGGTTGGGGATAGGATCTGGGATTTTCAAACTAATGCCTTCGAGTCTATAATGTAGATAATGTCCACTTTTTTCTTTTGCATTCTATTACGTAAATGACATGAACATATTTCGTGAATCCAAAAGCGACATTTCCTGGTGTCTCTTCAAGTCAAAGATTTCTGGTGAATACAGTTTATTGTAATACTAGTTTGGGGGATTGTTTTTCTCAGGGATGCAGCAGATACTTTGCATAACGGATGGCTGCATTTCTAATTTGGGATTAAACTTTCATCTCCCTCAGATGTGAAGTGGAAACTAGCCTTTTTCCAGCAGTGATTTCACCCCGACTTTGTGTCTACGGTGCATAGATCGTATTTATTTATTTATTTTTTTTTTTGGCTGTGTTGGGTCTTCGCTGCTGCACGCAGGCTTTCTCTAGTTGCGACGAGCAGGGGCTACTCTTCGTTGCGGTGCATGGGCTTCTCATTGCGGTGGCTTCTCACTGCGGAGCACGGGCTCTAGGCGCGTAGGCTTCGGTAGTTGGGGCACATGGGCTCAGTAGTTGTGGCTCACGGGCTCTAGAGCACAGGCTCAGTAGTTGTAGCACATGGGCTTAGTTGCTCTGCGGCATGTCCAATCCTCCCGGACCAGGACCCGAACCCATGTCCCCTGCATTGGCAGGCGGATTCTCAACCACTGCGCCACCAGGGAAGCCCCGAATAGATTGTATTTCTGTCAAGGAATCTATCTTTGGCCAGGTTGCTCATAGTTCTATGAAGATTGGAGTTGTACAAACTTTTCTCCTTTGGGAATTTGATCCACTGTGTACAGTGTGGGATGGAAATCTGGGAAGGAGTAAAGCGATGGGTATCATGTGGTTTTACAGAATGGATTGTTAGCTATGGAGAGGTCTTCCGTACAGTCTAGCTGTGTCTCCTCAATTCACAGAAAAGGGATTTGAGGCTCTGAGAAGGCAAGTAATTTCCCAACGTGACACAACTAATGGGGGGGCAGATGTCTCCTGTTAAGTTTTTCATGAACCATTATGCCAGACCCCTAGAAATTAGAGATTATGGTAAGGCTTGGTGTCTGCAATTTTATTCTTATTTTTAAAAGTATCTCGCAGGTATTTCTAATTTATAGCCAGGTTAAGGAATTCTATTCTGTTTCTCCTGATTTACAGCCGTGCTTCTCAACCAGGGACGATTTTGACTCACAGGGGTCATACAGCAAACTCATTTGGGTGGGACTGGTTCTTACCAGGACACTTTTAATTGTCACAAATGGGAATGGATCCTGGTATCTAGTTGGTAGAGACCAGAGATGCTGCTAAACACCTATAACGCACAGCAGTGCACAGCAAGGAATTACTCAGCCCGAAGTGCCATTAGTTCCAAAACTGAGAAGCACCTAACTCACTGGGATTTATAGCACAGGGTCTAGAGTCTGCCAATCTCCAGATTGAATTTTAGTTCTTACCAGCTCTGTGGCCCTAGGCAAGTTACTTAATCCCTTGAAGCTCATTTTTCTCACCTGTAAAGTGGGGATATTAACAGGATACTTCACAGGATAATGTAAAACGCTAAGAAGAATTCATGCCTGATAGTAAATTCTTAGTAAACATTCGGTGTTATGATTAACAGTTATCATTACAGTGCATGACTTTTAGTTTTGATACAACGTCATAAGACATAGCTAAAAACTGTGAGGGAATACCCTCGAAAGGTGGAAAGTTACAAAAAGCACTTTGGCACATTCTGGAGGCTTAATACATTCTTGTTGATTTTTATTAACTTGAAAAATATGAGTGAGTGAGTGTGTGTGTGTGTGTGTGTGTATGTATGTATGTATGTTTGTGTACCATGGCTGTTCTTCTGTACATATCTAGTAGGAATGATGAGTCGCAAATATGCACAGCCTCAGGCTGTATTGATCCATATCAACGGTGGAGGGAGCTCAGATTCCTTGGGGAAGGAGTGAGAACAGATAAGCTCCAGCGGTGCTCAAAATGATCCCAGGGAAGATAGTGCTCACTGACTACTTGGGGCCAGATTCCTGCTTACACTTCCTTTAATCCTGTAAGAAGAGAATAAGGAGTGACTGGGTAGGGGAGGTAAGGTGAGTTTGGGTTTTACTTGTGGCATTTTCTTTGCAAACAGTTTTAGCTAGGTTGTAAACTCCTTATGGTCAAAGACCTTTGTTATACCTCTTCTGTAGCCCATAGTGACTAGGCCTGTGCCAGACATGTGGGTGGTCCATAAGCATTTGTTTTGGGGTTGAAGAATTGAGGGCAGCCTCAGAATTTCCATGTAACCTGTGTAAAAGACAGGAATACAGATGAACTAGTCTCTGCTTGAGTCACATTTTAAAAAAAAATCTTAGTACTGATAATAATAATGATGGCAAACACTTATGTATGTATATATGCATGTACATGTATGCAGTTACATGTCTATACACACATGTGTGTGCATGTATATAAACGTGATGTGCTGGTAAATGTTTAACATTGACTCTAGCTTTGGCAGAGGATGACTGATGTCACTGAATAGGGAGTTGGGAGAAGATTTGGCTCTCGTGAGCCAGTACACATCAGCTCCAGTACACAGCTGTTTTTGTTTTTTGTTTTAATTAATTGATTATTTATTTATTTTGGGCTGTGCTGGGTCTTCGTTGCAGCGCGTGGGCTTTCTCTAGTTGCAGCTAGTGGGGGGCTACTCTTCGTTGCGGTGTGCGAGCTTCTCCTTGTAATGGCTTCTCTTGTTGCGGAGCACAGGTTCTAGGCGCGCAGGCTTCAGTAGTTGTGGCTTGCAGGCTCTAGAGCGCAGGCTCAGTAGTTGTGGCGCACGGGCTTAGTTGCTCTGCAGCATGTGGGATCTTCCCAGGCCAGGGCTCAAACCCATGTCCCCTGCATTGGCAGGCAGATTCTTAACCACTGCACCACCAGGGAAGTCCCTAGTACACAGCTGTTTAACGGCCCTGGTGTGTGCCAGGTACTAAGCTAAGTGTTATAAGTGTATTAGCTCTTTTCAACCTCATGTCAGCCCTTTTGAGGTAGATGTACTACTGTCATCCCCATTTTGCAGGTGAGGAAACTGAGTACAGAGAGTTTAAGCAACTAGCCTAAGGTCACACAGCTGGTAAATGGCCGAGCTGGGTTGGAGACACAGGCAGCCTGGGGTCAGAGTGCATGCCCTGCACCTCAGCATTATACTGTCATCTCTCAGAAAGCTCTAAGGAGTCCAGAATTACTTCTGAAAGGCACACATTCCTCCTGGCTCTCTCTTTTCTCCCACACATGCAGCTCTTCCTTCCCTTGCCAATGCCAAGAACACATCACGCTCCTCATGCAGGCGTGTCTCTGATGGCTTCGGAAGGTAAAATTAAGTTTTATCTTCTGGCTGCTTGTCTCACAGGAGCTGGCCGCTGTGGAATTTTGAAGAACCGAACTCTTCTCTGCATTATATTTGTGCATCCTGTTTAAACCTCAGCGAAACCACCCCCTCCCATATCCCCAAAGACTCTAATCCCACTTGTCCATTTCGAATTGTCCCTCAAGGCCTAGCCCATTGCTTCCTTCTTTATGGAATCTCTCCTAATGTCACCAAATTACTTAAATAAAGGCCTTTTGAAAACGAAATTATCTTATTTTGAAGACTTTTTCCCTCTGTTCTGACTCGAGGCAGAGGGAAGGCCATTTGTACTCCATGTGGACAAACAGGACACTGCTGTTTTTCTTGTATAAGACCATTCTTTTGTCATGCTCAGCTCTCCCCGTGGGATAGTTGTAGGTGTTTCTCGAAGACTAAACCTGGATCGCATTGTCTGGTTTCGATGAATATTGTCATGGAGAAAAGGGAAGTGAGACCAGTGCTCATCTCCCCCTGAGGACCCTTAACTGTGGTCATGCAGCAAATGGGGCCGCTGTGGGCTTTCTGAAGGGACTCGAAGCTGGGTAGTGACTGATCTGCGATGAATCCTTATGTTGAGGAGTCATACAGGATCCATGAGAGCACTTAAGGGCCCATTGGTGGTGGATGATTTTATCTTTCTCTGTGGCCTCTGGCACCAAGATATTCAAACAACATTGTTCCCTGGAGTTTTAAAAGAAATCCATCGTCAGCTAAGCCTGGGAAACTGCTTATTGAACCGTATTTTAGACATGTTTCCCTCCTATATTCCCTTTAGGGACTTTCTGAGCTTTTATTACACTAATATGTGATGGAATGTCTGCAAGGTTTTACCTAGCAATTTTCCTAGGCTCACCTGCCATAGAAGTCTTTCTTCTCAAAGAATTTTATGGGACTTGTGTTCAGTAGAACAGCCTCTGGGGAATCCTGTATTGAAGATAAAAATTATTGGACATTTGGGGATGACCCTGAGATCCACACTGAGCAGGAGTCAGTCATCGTTCTCTTAAGAAAATACATTTCCAGGAATACCCTGGTGATCCAGTGGTTAGGGCTCCGTGCTCCCACCACAGCACGGCCAAAAAAAAAAGAAAGAAAGAAAATACATTTCCAAGTCATTATTCATAGTCCTGTCATTTGTGTACTGCTCTGATTACTAATGTATTAGTACATGGTAAACACGTGCGCAAATGCAAAGTTTTCAAGGGGTGGGAAATTTAAACTTCTGAGAGTGACCAGGAGTTGATGATGAACTCCTGTTACGTATTGATAAACACGAGTCAGTGTAACTATGGTTCGTACAGGAAGCCTTCTGCCTTAGCGAGTAGACTTCTGTCTGGAATTTGAGGTGGGACTACTTTTTGAATGACCGTATGGAAGGTGATGGGATTTTTTTTCCTAATGGTTTAGGTAAATTGTTGGCTGGTAGCAAAGATATGATCCGAATAGTTTCACAACATCAGCTTGTATGACTGTAGGCAAGTCTCTGTGCCATTCACATTGAATTCAGGGTGTTGCCAAAAGCTAGGATGAATAGTTAAATTTTGTTAGAGAGCATCTTTTATCCCAGTTTTTCATAAACACAGGTCTGGATGAAAAGCTTTTGAAACATTTAGATTTATGGACCCCAGTGCTGAAAATTTTAATTCAGAGCACTGAGGTGAAACTTAGAAATGTGTGATTTCTAAAAGTAGTCTAAAAACAGTTGATGCTTGTTATTTGCAGTAGTTATGTTCTGTACAGTTGCTAGAATGCTGAATTTGCAAACATTGACCATTGCTCCTAGGGGAAATACAGGGTTAGGTTCCTGTAAGCTTTTGGTCACATTTTCATCAGTCACTCAGTACATGTCCTTATTTTATTTGTGTTTCTGTTTAAAGACACTTTATGTAACATATAGTTCTAAAAATCATGTATTTAGTATTTCTTTATAATAGAACAGGAAATGAGAAAGATTTAATAATTTCCTAACCCTGGATAATGTGACTGTAAATTTCTTTGACTTTCAGTCTCACAGTGCTGTCTACCATGCTTTTTTTTTTTAATCAGTTGTCATCTCAAGAACTCACAAATACAGCCACTTTTCTATTTTTCTGTAGTTTTATCATGCACTATAAATATTACTTTTAACACTCTTTGGAGTAGCCTCATGTACAGATGGGCAAATTTTCTCTTTCTTTTTCTGGATGTGCCTTTCTGTTGAACTCATGGCTAACAGCACTGTACAGTCCTTTGATATCTGAGGGGGATTGGTTCCAGGACCCTTGCCCTGGGGATACCAAAATCTAAGAATACTTATATAAAATGGAATAGTATTTGCACATAACCTAGGCACTTCCTCCTGTGTATTTTAAATCATCTCTAGATTAGTTATAATACCTGATACAATGTAAATGCTATATAAATAGTTGCTGGTGCATAGCGAATTCAAGTTTTGCTTCTTGGAACTTTCTGCAATTTTTTCTTTTGAATATTTTTGATCTGAGGTTGGTTGAATCTGCGGATGATCAGGGCCACCTGCAATTGATGCCTAAATGAAGCTTATCTAAAGCATAATTTCTCTGTAAGGCGTATCAGAGCCTTCATGCACTTTGGGACAGGAGACAGCCTTTTAGCAGTACACTTGAGGGTTCCTTTGAAGTCATATCAAAAAGCACAAAAATGTGAAAACATGGCACTTAATAGATGCCATGGAAAAGGCATAGATGCCAATGAAAAGGACACTTGTTTATACTTTGAGAGCTGAAATAAGAAGGTAGAGCATCACCTTATTTGATCTCCTGTAGCATGCATGTTGGTCAACTAAAATTTTTCACTGGTCCTTGTGTGTCTGTGACTCACCAGGAGAGTGCCACAAGTGTTGATTTTTGGGGTTACAAATAGGTGAATTCACAAATATCTACTCCATAAATTATCAGGAGCAACAGTATTTCTCCATGTGAAGCTAGATTGGGGAACCACTGGTGTGGCAGAAGTCAAATCCCTCTTCCATCAGTTAGTCTGAGAGTAGTGTAACCTCAGACACGTTATTTAGTTTCTCTTAGCCTCGGTTTTTCTTCTATAAAATGTGGCAATATCAGATGCCCCCTCATAGGGTTGTCATAAGCATTAAATGAGATAAGTCTTTTAGAACAATAGTTTACATATATGCATACTCAATAAATGTTACCTTTTGTGTTATTGGTGGTGATATTAGACTTGGAGTAAACTGGGGTATAGAACTACTTCGTGCAAATGGGTTAATTTCTCTGGATCTGTTTTCTGTGCAGTACGTACTGTAATAATTACATTTATTGTACAGTGCCGAGGTTAGGAGGGACCAACCTTCTGTGCAGTTGAAAATCCATGTATAACTTTGTAGTATTTTTGGTTCCACATCCACAGATTCAACCAGATCATGTAGTAACTTAGTTATTTATCAATGAAAAAAAAATCTGCGTGTAAGTTGATCCACCCAGTTCAAACTTGGGCTGTTCAAGGTTCAGCTGTACTTAACAGGGCTGCGGTGAGCATTCCATGACATACCATAGGTGACAGAATTTGGTTAGTTCTGAAGCCCAACACAGTTGGGAACAGTTGCAATGTTATGGAGAAGTATGAATGCAGTCTACCATTTTCCTAATAATCATAAATATCACTTAGTCAGCATTTACAGTATGTTTCCATGAGAATTTAACATTTTGGGGTTAAAATGCTTTCCTCACCACTTGGCATATTATAGTTCTTGTTAACTGTAATTATCATTCCTTTGCTTTAGGCTAGTGGTTCACAATGGAAGTGATTTTGATCATCAGAGGGCATTTGGCAATGTCTGCAGACCTTTGTTGGTTGTCATAACTGGAGGAGGTGCTACTAGCTTCTAGTGGGTAGAGGCCAGGCATTCTGCTAAGCTTCTTACATATACAGGACAGCTGCCCACAGCAAAGAACTATCCAGTTCAAAATGTCACTAGTGCCCAGGGCAAAAAACCCTAAACTAAACTGACAGGTCCCTGAGGTCAGGTACTATGACTTACCTCACCCTCCTGAACCCTGGTATAGGAGTGGAAGATTCTACAAAGGCACTTAGCCCTTTGGTTTGGTGTGTCCGCACATTGGCTTCATGACCTCCAAGTCTTAAGACTCAATCCTTGACATATCTCCTCCCTTCTGATTTTATTATTTTAAAAGTTTCAATTGTGCCATATTTGAAACATAAGGAAAAAAACAGAAAATAGTATAAGCAGTGCTCGCAGTATGGTCTGTGGACTGGTGCCAGTCTGCAAACTGTTATCAGCCCAGAAGGAGGCCAGTAGAGAAGGTGGGAGGAAGAGTTTAGGCATTGTGAGAGCAATTGGCCCATCCTGTGGTGCTTCTGTTGCATATACCGAAGTATCAGGCTGCAGAAGGTTGGACATTTAAAACTACCCTTCTCTTTCGGAAGTTTGAGAAGCACAGATAACCAATGCTCAGATTCTGACTTTCCAGATTTCACAGATGTTGACATTTTGCTATCTTAAGTTCATATTTGTCCCTCCCTTTGTCTCACTCTGCCACCTTTTCCCTATTTGTTAAAGACGTAGCACACTGCAGACATACTTATTGAACCCCCAGGCTGTGCTTGGTACAGGATTCGTCCTTCTCTGGAACAGGCGTTGCAGTGCTCTGCCCAGCACCCCACATCTCTGCTCCACCCATTCCCTGCCCCATCCCCGGCCCCCGAAATCACAGCAAGTCCACAGAACCAGCAGCTAGAAAAACAACAAACACATACCTACCATTCTGACCTCTCAAACTTCCATTAAGATCAGAGGTTGGTAAACTATCCCCATTTCAGTAAAGTTTTATTGGAACACACCCATGCCTACGCGTCCATGCATTGTCTGTGGCTGCTTTCACACTAAATGGCTGAATCGAGTGGTCGCTACAGAAACCATATGGTCTGCAAAGTCTAAAATAATCAGTGTGGCCTTTTATAGAAAACATTTGTTGATCCCTAATTTAGACAAGTACTTTTTCATGTAAAACCAGGCTAGGGTGCTCATTTGCATATCAGGTCGAAGCAAATTGACTTCTCCTTGGACTGAATAGGTCCTACTTGTTATGGTGGGGCTGAGGGGAATGGATCCAATCTAATGACTATTTTAATTTTTTTTTCCCTTTAATTCACCTTTTGGTTTGTTCTGATTGAGCTTCTATCCTGAATTTGTTAGTGGAGTTCTTGGTAATTCCTGTTTTTTCAGTATGTCCATGGCCTGCTCTCTTGGTGGCAATAATAAAAAAATACAAAGATGATTATGAGACTAGAAGTAACAGGTCATGATTACTAATACCAAGTGCCAGGTTATGTACTTCATATGCTTCACATCTTAACAAGTCTGTCATCCCTTGTTTTCAAATGGGGAAACTGACGCCCACAGATGAGATGCCCAAGGTCTCCCATCTTGGAAGGAGCAGGACAGGGATTCCAACTCAAAAGTCTTGACCTGAGTCCAGTCATAACCCTTATGCAGCAGAGCCTTTTGCTTATTGATGTGTTCCTGTGATTTCTGTTTCCCCATATATTTTAGAGTGTTAATTTTCCAGCTGTTTTTCTGAAAAACCAAGAGGTCATTTTAAATGGCTGTTTTCTGCTGAATTTGTCCTTGTTTAATTATGAAGATGACTTGTGTGTTTAATAAGATGCCCCTTCCAAAACAACATACAGAATTCATTTTGTTGACAGGAAATCATTTATTCTGTAATTTACATAGGATAATGGAGGTATGCTTTGACATTTGCTTTTCTCCCCACTGATTCTAGATTGAGACTGGGGATCGGAAAAGGCCTAGTTCTACCCCCATGGGGATATATACCCACAATTAATCTCTTTGCAAACCACCCGGTGCACAAATGTGTAGAAGACAGACATTTGAGCTTTGCAATTTGTTCTTTATTTTCTAGAGCTCTAAACTGATGTCAGGAAAAATGGTTCTGTGTCCTGAAGGGTGCCTAATTTGCCTCAGAAAAATGAGTATTCATGCTGGAATCCTGGAGTGTAGTTTAGTGTTTTGTTTCATGTGCCTGTGAGGTGCCAGTTTGATAAGTGTGTGTTTGTTTGAACTTGATGCGTTTCCCCCTACCATTCTTATTCCCAGAATTAAATTCTAGTAATAATTGGTTCTTTGGCATCATATAGATGATTCTATCATGTTGTAATAGCTTGTTATGGAAGACTAGACATTGTGGCCTCCCATGGAGATGATGTTCCTTGTTAATCTTGTTTCATTACAGCAAAATTTGTCTAATATGAAAGTGAAAAGAATAATTAGAAGATGTCAGAAAACTTTTTGACATTCCCGCTTTCTGTGATTTTAAGTATAGTTTGAAATAATCATGTGATAAGAGCAGAAATCTGGCCCACTTTCCCCTAATGAGATCTGGAAACTTTTTCAAAAGACAATAATGTTCTTCATTCCCAGTGAATGTGTAGATTTCAGAGTAGTCAAGGGACAGTCACTTTGTATAGCTAGACACCGCCCTGCCCAAAGGTGAATAAGTATGGGTGTTTGCGTGTTTATCTTAACCTTGTCTGAGTTTTCTAGGATGTTTTCTGTCTGTGGCCCTAGACAAGGCCATGTCTCACCTAGCATTTTGTACTTGACCCTTGTTGCACTCGCCACAATTGTGATTATTTGTATAATTGTGCATTTAATGTGTATTTCTATTGCTTGACTGTGAACTCAGAGAGGGTGAAACCCTTGTCTGATGTCTTTACCTTCATGGCCCTAGGACCCTGCAGAGTGGGTGACATGGGATAGTCACTTAGTGAATATTTGTGGAATGAATGAATCAAATCAATGATCTTTTACCGCACCAAAAATGTTGGGTTCCCTTGGAGGCTGAAACTGCCTTCTCTTTCTTGTATGTACCCAACAACAGAGCACAGAGGAGTCTTTTTCTAAATAGCAGTTAAATTGGATAGCTGAGTGATTTCTATGGGGCCAATTTATAATCTGTTTTTTTTTTCGTATTGTTCTGGACAGGCTACAAACCATGGGTTCAATCCATCACCTGGAGAGACCCAACCAAACTCTGGGAACCTGCTTTCTTCACCATCTACTCATTTGGAAATTTGAGGGATGAGAAAGGTAGAACCTGGGGCTGACATCACTGTAACACAGGGAGTGGTTTGGTGTGGATCTTCTCCAGAAGCAGAATTGGCAGTTCTGGAATAATTACACAGCACAACATAGTGGGTATGAGCCTGGACTTGGTAGTCAGACACACTCGGTACTTCCTGTCTGGGTGACATTGGGCAAGGTATTGAATCTGGCTGAGCCTCACTTTCCCCTTCTACAAAATAGGGATAAATAGGACCTACCTGGTGGTTGTTGGGATTAGATGAGTATACAGGACTGGCATGAGACACGTAAAGAGGGAGCCACTGTCATTGATCCTTAAAAGAAGGCGTTGTGGATGTAAGTTCTGGTTGATTTCTAGTAGTTACTGTGTTTGTCTTCATCCTGATGTAGTTATATCAAGGTACTGGGACAGAAAACCTTCAAATTTGGACTCCACACAGTTTTGTACTTCAAAGATATTTCATTTGGTTTTGGCGTTGGATAGAAACTTAGGTAGGAGGACAAAAAGTGGCTTCTGAGCTGATAAAAAAAATTCAAAGCTGGATTTAAGAGAGAGTGAGCCCACGTGATAGATGACTTGTATCCCACATCGTTGCTACTCAAAGTGTGGTCCATGGACCAGCAACATTGGCATCACCTGGGAGCTTGTTAGAAGCTCAGAATTTCAGGGCTCGCCTCAGTCCTAAGGAACCAGAATCAGCATTTAAACCAAATTCCTAGATAATTGAAAGAAAGGCACATTAGTATCTGAGAAGAGATATCCTGTAGAATTCATTTGCTCATTACCTTAATTTGGTAACTAGCAAGTGGGAATCTTGGTGCTTATAGATGGTATTGCAGGACAGAAAAGGTAAAAAATCATTTTTAAATTAAACTTGATTGTGAAAATAGCATTATACTTGACCACTGGATTTTTGACTGAATAGCAAACTTATGAAAAGTCAACAGTGATATTTATAAAGAGAACTATATAGTTCTCTGGAGCCCAAAAGAAAGATTTTGTAAGTGATTTTGAGCCAAAAAAACAGAATCGGTTAATGTTAAGAAACCCTCACCTCATTCCACCTTTGCAATACAGATTGTTCTTTTCAGCCTTAAGTCTCTTTCCCCAGGGTACAAAGGATTAAGTCACTAATTTTCCTTGGCGTGGCTTCCACATCATTTTAAAGTCCTAACGTACTGAATTCATGTTAAACTCCAAATGATTTTCTGTGTGCACACAATGATTCTCTGATAAATATGTCAGATGTGGTGTAAGCGTTTTACATGCATGATCTCAATTAACAGTGACCCTCTATGGAAGCTATTGCTATGCTAGTTTGATAGATGAGGAAATTTCACTCAGACTATTGGTCTTCCCAGTAGCAGGTAGCCATTCAATGGCAGAATCAAGATTTAAACCAAGGGCTTAGTGCTGTTGCTTCTGTTGCAGGGTTTTATGCAAGTTGGTTTGATTTTTATTGGGCTTTGCTCCAGACTTAGGAGCAAAGAGTCATTGCTACTGGATTTTGGCTGCGCAAAGCTCAGGCTAATTAGGATGCAGCCAAGTAGAGATTTTTATAGAAACCAAAGTTTAACCAGGCTGTTGAAGCGGGCGGGGTGGGGAGGTTCACTGCACTGGCTCCCAGTTGCTTGGGGATCCTGCTTTGTGTTCCCTTTAACAGAGGGGTTTATTTAGGAAATAAGTGCAGCTTTCTCCCTCAGTGACTGGCTACATATGCCTCTTGTACGTACAAAGTAGAGAGCATTTCCCCCCATCCCTCTTAATTAATTCAAAGGCATGTGTTCTGTTGTTTTACCTGGGAGGCATTGTTAGCACAGGCTCTGGAGGTGAATCCCAGCTCCACATTGACTGTATACGTTGGGCAAGATACTACGCCTGCCTCTGTTTCTGTTTCCTTTCTTTACATTGGGGCTAACAGTAGTATTTACCTCCTAGGGATGTGGTGGGGTTGAAGGTAGGGCAGCATATAAGGTTCTTAGTCCAATACTTGGCAGGTAGTAGGCATTCCATAAATCTTAGCTATTGATATCATTATCCTTAGCCTCCTTATCATGTTTGCTGTTGTATCTCTTTTTTGATGCCTCCAGATATAGCCTGTGTTTGGTGTGGAACACAATAGATATTCTTTAATTTATTCCCATTTCTTTGTTAGATAGCCCTTCTTCATTTCTCCCCCTGGAATAAGAAGTTTGTACTAAAAGATTCTTTTGTCCTTTTACCTATGATAGTTATCTTAATTCCATTAGCCTCTTTTATATTCCATAATAGTTTATATGGATAAGATTTAGAATTGAAAATTGCTTAAAAGGTGTATATTGGTCTGTGTTTAATGGTCGTTTGGCACACAGAATTTGACTCCCTTTGAATCTGAGATCTGGTTTGAAAACTGACACCAGACTTCACCTCATTTCCAATATTAAGCCTTCTGGGAGGCCAACTGGAAAACACAAACAGAGCTGACATCCTATCAGTGTCATATGTAGTTTGAGAGACAGTAAAATGCATCAGAGGCAAAGGGGCTTTGAAATCGATGCAAGTTTTCTGACTTTTGGTTAAGGAGAATGAATTTTCTCAACATATGGTCTAGAATTTCTGTGATGATATTGAGGGAAACTTTTTTTTTTTTTTTAATTTAGCACTTCTGAAACTTCCTTTCTCTTTCCCTGATGCAGAGTTGATGACATTAGAGGATTATGTTTTTATTACAAAACTGAAATCTGGCATGGTTAGCAAGAAGACCCATGCCTTTATGCACAGACAGCTCCAATGTCTTTGACACAAGAGCTTTCCAGGTTGTCAGTGGACTCAAGGTACAGCCAACCTTTGAGAAGAAACTAAAAAAAGAGCAAAACCAAAAAACTTAGGAAGATTGTTTCGTTGCTGAATAACATGACTTTTCACAAGAGTGTGAAAGAGCCTGGACACTGGAATTGAATTGCTTAAGTTAAAATCCAATTTCTACCTCTTACTAAGCTGTGTGACCTTGGGCAACTTTCTCAACTTGTCTGTCCTTCAGTTTCTCTTTCCTAAAACAGAGGTAATGAGAATTCCCATTTCAAAGAATGGTCAGGATTGAATTAAATAATGTATGTAAGCACTTAGCACAGTCCTGCAATAAGTTGCAGTCATCGTGTTGATGGATGAGTACGACTCAAAATTCTCCTCCACATGTCAAAGTGAGCAAAATGGAAAAACTCTGTGAGTTAACAAAATCTGTAGGCATTGTACCATTAGTGGAAAGAAGAACAGAAAAGCTCTTCATTTTCTCATCTGTGTTTTGCTGAGTTTGGGTTCTCTTTCCAAAGTCACAGTTGACTGTGTATGTAATAATCTGTACCATAACTCTGTGTGGCTGGATGTAGATTTTTTTCCTTTTAATCAGTGCATTACTTTACATTTTCTAAAGTCTTTATGGGTTTTCAGTGAAGTGTCTTCCAGTGCCATCTGGGACTACAGGTGGTGAGATGATGTTTTTCTCCGCCTCTCTCCTCTCTGTGTCTGTATTCCCAGTCATCATACTGTTCCAATGCCAGGGAGTTGAATGAGAGCCCCCCCGCTGGCCTTCACACTGGTAGGAAAATGCATTGTGTGTAATAAAGGGAGCTTATAAAGGCTCCTGTAATGATTGCAACTGGGCTTGCTGTTCTGAGGCAGGAGACAATTTTCACTTTTTGAAATTGACATGAAAGAAATGGGGTGATAGCAAGAGCATTTTCAAATTGAAATTTAAGTTATTTGACAGTTGCAAAATACATGTATGACTCCACATGTGCTTTATGCTTAAGATTTTACATTTCTCAAACCACGGGACAATGAAGTCAGTATAGCTTGTGTTCTTATAGTTGGGACCCAACACTCAGAAATTTAGGAGAAGAAATGCAGTGAGCAGGTGGACGCAGAGGGGTTGGTGGTTCCTACAAAAATGTGCATTTCATGCCCTGACCAAGGTTAATACTGTGACTTTGGGTAAGAAAAGGTAAGAGCAGGTAAAATTTAGCATATTGGCATATCACCATGCCCAGAATGAAAAAGACATTCTTCAGGGCAAAAAGTGGACAGTCAATACTCTTGTCACTAGCACACAGAACAAGACTCAATAGTGTAAGTTGAATGAAGCTGTGAATTTGAAGCTTTTTACTATCGATGAAACCTTTGATTTGAAAGTGGCAAGGAAACCTTTTCACTGATCATTATCAGGCACTCTTACTTCACAACTGTGCTTCTCCTTTTGTTTATATTCCACATGGGTCAGCGTTCCACAGCTCTCTCTATACCTTTAATACATATGCTAGTATTCTACTTCCACCATTTAAAAATTTTACTGGAAATTTCTCTGTCCTCAGTTTTGTGTATCTTGCCGTGTGTGTGTTGAAAACTTTAGGGATGATTGATTAACTTGTGAACACACCACACAACAACAGTTTCTATTCTGTGCCCCCCCCGTTATCTGGGCACAAAGATCTACACCTTAGCAGAATAACGGCAAGTGATAAATCTTTGCATTCTAGAACAATTTGATGCTACCTTTGCCGTCTGTTCTGTATCTAGGCCAATATATAAAGGTGACTTCCAGGTACAAGAAGGTGCTCTTTCCCCCTCACCAAGTGGTGAGTTCAGTGCAGATTTTCATTGGGAAAGAAATAGAAAAATAACATGCAGGGTTGCTTACCCCCTTGAATTTATTTTATAACCACAGGTGACCTCTGTGGATGAATTAGCTCACCTGGTGAACTTCTAACTACTCAGAGTTCCTAGACTCCAGCAATTTAGGCTAATAGGGGGTCGTATTTTGATGATACCTTTGGCCAGGACTGCAGTCTGCTTGCCCACAGTTTTGGGCATAGTGACTTTTTCAGGTATGCCTCATAGTAACTCTGGTCACTGGCTTCAGCCCTCAGAATTACACATACGTTCAGTCTCTAGAAAACCAGTGACCAGTTAACATCACCGTTATTTCAATCCCTGTAAAGCTGAGGCCTCTTCATGCATGGACTTGCATTGCATGAAATCTACTAATACTTGGATGATTCCCAAAATGCAGTCATAGGAAGTTGAATGGCGACAGTCATTCTGTTGCGTTGGCAAGCCATTAAACCCCAGAGGCCTAGGGAGATTTCAGTTTCATCTCAGGATTCGACTAGGCTGCCCTTTGCTTAAGTTAAAGCAGTGGTTCTCAGCTGAGGACAGTTTTTTCCCCAGGAGATGTTTGACAATGTCTGGAGATGTTTTTGGTTTTCACAACTGGCAGCAAACGAGTAGTAGCATCTGGCACCTAGTGGGTAGACACCAGGGATGCTGCTGAACATCCCACAATGCACAGCACAGCCCACTACAACAGAGAATTATCTGGCCCTATATAAGGTTGAAAGCCCTGAATTAAAGTAAAATTTTATTTTTTCCAGGTGTTATGGTGTTATTTCTCCCCTCTGTTATTCACTTCGAATGATTATGAATCTCACTTTCTTCTTGAAATACTTAAATAATGGCAAGTGATTTCACTTATAGAAAGTGAAACCAAATTTTCTTAGAAGAGTGTTTATTTATCTACCCTTTGATGATCAGAGTTTAAAAATATTTAAATAATGGCTTCATAGCATGAGTGTGACTAGTATAGAAACAATAAGAAAGCTCATTTCGTTTTCATTTTGGATGGCATGTGTATAAATAATTGCTGAAGTTTGGAAGTAGATATTGTTTTGTTCAGCCAACTTAGCATTATCCCTTTAAAGTGTTTTTTTCTTTTCCCTTCAGTGTAGTAGTTAAAGAAGATAGGTTTTTAGATGTTTACATATAAATATTCCCGGAACATGTTTGAACTGGGGCACTACATACTCTAAAGATGAGCTGAAGAGTTTATCTGAAATGCAGTCATTTTAAGATGGGGGGTGGGATGAAGTTGGCTTGTAGTAAAAAATCATTTGAAGAATTAACTTTGGGGTTAAGTGAAGCATATAGTTGCTTTCAACTAGGGGATAAGGATTGTCTCTTGGATCCTCTGAAAATCTGGTGGTGTTTTCTTGGTGCCATTTACAAGGATGGCATGCTTGGGATGTCTGCCTGCAGTGAGAAAAAGAAGGAAGCAAAGAATTTAAAAGTTGACTCACTCTTAACAGTCAGTTGATTTCTTTGTTTGGTGTTGCTGATGCCATGTGGCTGGAAGAGTGGGCTTAATGTATAAGCACATTGGCCGTAATGTCCTGCTAACCACCATCACAGTCAGGGCACTGAGAGTTTCCGGTGAGTCCTGGGCTCTTGCTACCAGATCTGTATCCTGGAGCAAGTGTAGACCCAAAGACTTTGGACATGCAGGGAGTATGACTCTACTGGCAACGTAGACCTTACCTCCAGAGTGTGTTTGAACTGCTTTCGGTGTTCCTTCAAATAAGAAGCCTCTGGACCACTATTCTGTGTTGTTCCTTTTGCGGGTAGTTGAACTGGCTAAAACCAAGCCAGGGCCCTTGTAGACCTGGTTGTTCATGAGCCTGGGTTAGCCCAGTGTGTGGGATTTCATTCCACCAAGTCATCATGATCCTAGGAAAGCAGTAAGCAAAAAAGTCAAATGTTCTTGAAAAATTATCATATACCATATTAGCAGAATTATAAGGGAGAACCTCTTCCTTGCTTTTTGCTGCCTTTTGTCATTTCAAGAATGTTGTGAAAATGCAGTTATACAGAAAGTAAGCATTTGGGATCGACATTTTTCACTCATCATAATTCTCTGGAGATTCAGCTAGAGTGTTGCATGTATCAATAGTTCCTTCTTTTTATTGCTCAATAGTATTCCATGGTATGGATTTATCACCTCTATTTAACCATTCAGCCACTGAAGGGTATCTGGGTTGTTGCCATTTTTTTTGTATATTACAAGTAAAGCAGCTGTAAACTTTCATGTATAGGTTTTTGTGTCAGCATGATTTTTCATTTTTCTGGAGTAAATGTCCAGGAGTACATGGCTGAGTCCTAGGATAATTGCATGTTTAGGTATTTAAGAAACTACCAGACTTTTCCAGAGTAGCTGTATCAGTTTGCATTCCCACCAGCAGTGTAAGAGGCATCCACTTTCTCTGTGTCCCAGCTAGCATTAGGTGTTGTCATTATTTTAGCCACTCTGATAGGTGTATAGTGATATCTAATGATCTTAATTTGCTTTTCCCTAGTGGCTAATAATGTTGAATATCTTTTCATATGCTTATTTTCCATCTGTATATCTTTTTTGGTAAAGTGTTCATATTTGATGTCTTTTTGATGTCTGTTCCTATCTTTTGCCTGTTTTCTACTTGAATTATGTGTTATTGCTGTTGAGTAGTAGTTTTTTCTCTGTTCTAGATAGTAGTCCTTTGTCAGATATGTGGTTTGCAAATATTTTCTCCCAGTCTTTTTATCTTCTGAAGGTCTTTCCCAGAAAAAAAAACAAAAAAAAACAAAAAAAACCCTTCTGTCTTGCTAGTCTACCTATTACCTGGTTCTTTAGGTAGAGAGAGCAGACTTTTGTTGGACTCTTGTCATCTGAACCCATTGACATTTACCAGTTTGTTGGCTTCTTCAGCTCCAATGCTGGGTTATACGGGGTGTAAAGAAAACCCATGGAACTCACCTGTGTGCTGAGATCTTTCCTGAGGTTGCTAGCTGGTCTGCCTTCTTCTTGTTTACATTTCAGAGACTTCTTGTTTGTTTTATAGATGACATCCAAGGTGTATTTTACTTAGTGGGAGGAATAGGGAAATGCACATCTTCCCCATCTTCCCACAAGGGGAGATGTTACTGCTTTACTTTTTATAGACCTGCAGGTGGAACATTGACTTGGCTCTATAATCCAGAACATTTATTAATGAGAACTGTTGAGTTGGCATGAGACGTTTGCTATCAGCATGGTTTTAAAGGAGATAATAATTACTCAGAACACTGGTTATACACATTTATCCAGTTATTTTCTTTCCAGCCCTTCTAAGGGACCTTGAACTGTAGAGGCACTAATGGAAGAGCAGAAAGGGTGAGAAGCTGAGAAATGAATAGTCTACCCCGCCATCTGGCCTGCTGCAGTTCAGAAAGTCACATGGCACAGCCAAGTTAGTTCTTCTTCTCTGTTTATTTGAGGTGCCAAATGCTAGATTTAAGCCAAGAACTGATTTTGAAAATATTTTTCTACTTCTGTTTTGTCAAACGTGTTCCTTGGCGTATTATGTTAGGGCTTGTTCTGCTAAAGCTTAGCAGAGCCTTCTGTTTCTTCAGGCTGATTTGGCTTTGCACAATTCAAACATTAGACCCTCGTTTTGGAACAGAATTCTTCTCTAGAGCTAGCACGAAGTGTGTTTTAATTTCCAGGCAGGTAATACCTATCAAATGAGAGATGGAGCTTTTATTCTTTAGCTGTTATTCTTTTATATATGGGACTTCTGTTTTAGTCCTTTTCTGCTCACACCTGTTTGACTACATTTTCTCTTTCTAATTACGGGGAGAAGAGCAAATGTTAAGCTAGCCTTCTTTTAACAAGAAAAAGCAATGAAAGTGTAACTGCTTTACTTTCATAATTTGATTTTGCTTCAACTTTTAAGATACCAGTGTGATTTTTGTATAAATAAATAAAGCCTACATATCAAGGTTATAGGGAGGGTAGTCGTCAAGGTAAGAAAGTACATAGACACTTCAAGGAAAATTTTGGTATCAGGATGAGGAAAGGGTTTTCTTCCGGGGTTAAATATTTGTAGTTGCTGATGAAAACAATTTTAAAGCCTTTTCACTTGTTCCCCGGGAGCCTTGGAGAGAAGGATAATTGTAGTAGCTTCTATGTCTCTGACTAGTGGCAGAATAATATCTCATTAAAGGAAATTGATTGTTCCTGTGAGCGCTGAACAGCTTGATCAGGATCTGGGGGTGGCTGAGAGCCTCACTTGGTGTTGGCACTTGAAGAAATGAGACAGTCCATGGTTCAGTGTTAGCTTGAGTGTAGAATCCATCGACAGAATAATTACCCGATTCACAGCAGTCACATTTGAGTTGTATTTAATTTGGGGGAGGCTTCTATTTGTTCTTTCATCTTCTCTAGTTCTTTCTAAATGTGCCAGTGCTTTATTCAGCTCCAAAAATCAGCCTGTACCTCTTTTGAGACACCAGCATTATTATTTCAGTGTGGGAAAGCCCTGCATTTGTGCTCTCAGCCCACCCTTTCTCACCTTGTTCTTTGTCATCCATTACAGCCCCTTTCCCACCTTTTACATTTGATATGTGTTCTTCAAACTAAATATGTGTAACTTATTACTTTTCTCAGGAATTGGTGTGAAAGCCAAGAGGATGGCTGAGCTGCAGTGAGAGACATCAAAGTCCAGGTCACCCGCCATCCCCTGATCCTTTGAGATGAATTTTCTACCCAGCTTGTTTGAGTTTTCTTCCCTAGGCAGGGCAGGCAGAAAACCAGTTTAAATTCCCAGGGCTGTGACTCGAAGAGGGGGTTGGAATTATTATTATTTTTTTTAGCTCCCTGTCCCCTTGATATTCTTCACTGCCACCCATCCCTCCCAGCTCCTGGCTCAGAGTCTTATTTCTACTTTGAAGCTCAGGGTACTTCATCTTAGGAGATCCTGCAGGATTCTCTATACACAGATGGTTCTGCATAGATGTTCTCACAATTAGCGAGTCCACTGAGAATTCAAGATCAGAGAAGTAGGCTAGGCTTAGAACCCTGGCTTCACACTGGAATCACTAGGGGAGATGGAAAAAACAAATAAACAAATAAACCCCACCAATGCCCAGTCCCTCCCCTAGATTCTTGCTCTGAGTTGGGGGATTAAGCACTGGTATTATTTTAGCTGTGCCCCAGGTGATTCTAATATTCAGCAAGGTTCATAGCCATCCCTTCCAGGTAATGTCCAGTTACCTCTTAAATTCTGAGTAAGCCTGGCTGGTTCCCTGTTATTAGAACATTCCAGGTCCCAAGGAGAGAGCAGCTCTCTGCTTTTGCTGTTAGAGGCATGTGAGGGAAGCCGGGTGAATTCAATTCCTTCAGGTTCTCATGGTGACTCTAAATCAACATCTCCTAGGTTTCTTTTTTAATATAGGCGTATTCTAAAGCAGGAATTCTCAAATGTGGCTTGTCATCTCCCTAGGGTGTAGGCTGGTCTCGGAAGGCATTGCAAAATTTATTTAAAGTCACTTTAATTTCTAAAGATAATTTTCTGTCTCCTAAGGACTGGTCTGAAATCAAGCAATGGAAAAGAGGGTGTAAGAGGTTCCCAAAGGATGAGGTGTTGACATGCTTCTGTTTGTTCCTCTGACAAATGTTGGATCCCCTTCTGTGTTTTGCTGACTCTGCAGTGTCAGCTGTGACTTGCTTGCCTAATAACAGCAGTCAGTAATTGGGTTTACTGCCTCATTTGGTGTCTGTTGCAATTTTTTTAAATGTCATTTTAGAAGTGGGGTGAGTATGTCTGCATATAAGCTATTTATTTATTTATTATTTTTTACTTTTATTTATGTTTTTTGGTTTGTTTTTAGCATCCTGTTTTTAAAAATTTTTATTGACATATAGTTGATTTACAATGTTGTGTTAGTTTCAGGTGTACAGCAAAGTGATTCAGTTATATATATACGTGCGATTCAGTTATATATATATATAATATATATGATTTAGATATATATATATGATTCAGTTATATATATATATATATGTTTTTTTCTTTTTTAGATTCTTTTCCATTATCAGTTATTATAAGATATTGAGTATAATTCCCTGTGCTATTAAGAATTCAGCTGCTACAACCCCTGTGGTGTGTAAACAGTCAATCAGCTTTGAACTGTCCGAACTCCTTAGCACTCTCCTTCCTCAAAGTGGGGGGAAGCAAGCCAGAACAGGTTTATATGTAGTAGGGGCTTGTTAGAGTGACTGCTGAGTTGATGAGCCAGGAGGATGCTTTGTCACTTTTTCTGAAAGGCCCAGCTGAATTAATTTTGCAAGAGGACACCCAAGGGAGAAGCCCTTGCAGGAACAGAAAGGTGAGACCAAGATAAGTATCAGATTTTTAGAATGGGAGAGATCTCTGAGATTGTCAAATCCAGCCTATTCATTTACAGATATGTGAACCAGGCCAATTTATTAGGGATTTCAGCAACATTCATTAAGTACCTATTAGAATGCTACATGCTGCGTTGGAGCTAGAAGAGGTAGATGATGTATTAGGGTTGGAGATTTTATCTATTTATGTAGAATTTATTATAAGAAATTGGCTTATGCAATCATGTAGGCTGACAAGCCCCAGGATCTACAGTTGGTACAGTGGAGGCCCAGAAGAGCTGATGGTATGGTTTTAGTTAGAGTCTGGAGGCCTGACAATAGGGAGAGCTGATGGTGTAAGTTCCAGTCTGAAGGCTGGCAGGCTTCAGACAAGAAGAGCTCATGTTTTGGTTTGAGTCTGAAAAAAGGAAAAAGCAAATGTCCTAGCTCAAAGCCTGAGGCAGGAGGAATTTCCTCATATTTGTTGGAGAGTCAGCCCTTTTGGTCCAGCTTGCTTTCAGCTGATTGGGTGAGGCCCACCCAAATTGGAGTGGGTGATCTGCTTTACTCAGTGTATTGGTTTAAATGTAAAAGTCATCCAGAAGTATTCTCACAGGAACACGCAGAATAATACTTGACAAAATATCTGGACACCTTCTGGCCCAGTCAGGTTGACGCATAAAATTAGCCCTCACCAATGACTTTTCCAAACACAGGTGACACAGATGTAGACCTTAAATTCAGGTCTCCTGACCACTGCCCAGAGTTCTTCTATCTACTTCATGTTCCTGTTGTCTGACTCATCTTTAACAAATGAATAATAAAGACAAAAATAACCATAAAAATTGATAAATGAGACTTCATCAGTTATCAAAACTTGCACTCATCAAAAGACATCCCCAAGAAAGTGAATAGACAAGCCACAGACTAGTAGAAGGTATTTGCAAAAATATATTTCTGACAAAGGACTGGTATCCAGGATGTATAAGGAACTCTTAAGTCGATATTAAGAAGACAAACTAATAAAAAAATCAGCAAACAATTTGAACAGGAACTTCACAAATTTATAGACAGTCCGTTAGCACCTGACAAGATGCTTAACATCATTAGTCATCAGGGTAATGCAAATTAAAATAATGAAGAAACAACAAAGCACATATATGAAGAACATTAAAATAAATGCTGAAATAAAAAATGAATGTCAGATTTCCTAATAACTGGTGCTGGACTGAAGGGTGGAGGGCAATTGTTTGATGCTCTGCACTGTCACCACAGTCCACACAAACCTGGAAATCGTGTCTTTTTGCTTGCTTAAACTTTGGCCATAGAGTGTACTTCGAACGCTTCTGTTCATAAGTGTTCAGTGTGTGAAAGCAATCTGGTGATTGCACATAAGTTTTCATTAGTTTTCAGCCTAGTGATATGGAAAGGTCAGCTTGTTTAACTTGTTTTATACATTCAGTCATAATCATGAATCTTTTAAAAATTTCTCTCCTTGAGGACAAACAGAATTCCACGAAAGGTGTTTTTCAGAAGATGTTACTTTCACGTCAGGGGGAGGGTAGCTAACATTTATTGACCATTGCATTGTATGTTTTAATTTATTACTCTTGACAGCCCTGTTGTATGTACTGTCATTTTCCCCATTTTGCTGGTAAGGAAACAGAGACCCAGAGTGATTAAGGGGCTTGTCCAAGGACACGGAGGTAGCAAATGGCAAAGTCAGGATGGGAATGCAGGTCTACCTGGTCCTGGATTAGCCACTGTGTGTATTATTTTAATTAGTGTTTTCATCCTTCATCCATTCATTTAGTCATCACTAGGTCTATGCCAATTTCTCCTCTAAGCTGAGAGGGTCTCAGCTCTCATGCGAAACTCTCATGATGGGGGAGGACAGGTAATAAACAAGAAAAAGGAAAATAAATCATTTCAAAGAATGATGAAGGCTGTGAACACAGTAAACCAGAGCAATGGGCTAGACAGTGATGGAGGGGTTTCCTATTGAGAGACTTGCCAGAGAGGGTCTCTGCTGGACCAGTGTGAAGATTAGCGCAAACCTCTCGTCTCAGCACTAAGCTCTGCTTCCTCTCCGTCAGTACCCCTATACTAGAAGACAGGTGTGTTTATGTAAGTGTGTGCAGAGCAGATCTTAGCAGTTTGGAATCATCTCCAATACGTTTTTTTTTTTTTGCCATATTCTTTTCTAATATGCTCTTGGAGCTAAATGGAAAAAAAAAGAAAGAAAATTCAACAGTTAAGGAATAACTGTTCCTGATTGCTATTCATTTACCCATCTCCCATGGTGGGACTGCCTCACTAGGGTTGTCACAATGACTGGGGATCACTTTAGGCATTTATTTGGGAGCTGCCAAAAACAGGACTGCTGAGGTCCAGAGGGTAAACCCACCATCAGCAAAGAATTTTCCTGCCCATATAACCGTGGTACTCAGTTAAGAAACACTTGGTGAATCGTACAATGGGCTTAAGCTTATGTGTATTGAAGTCTTGTGTGTTGAGGGGGTGAGATTTGGCCAGCGAGGTCTGAGTTCTTTTGTCCTTGGATTTCACTTAGGCCTTTCCCATTCTGTGACAAAGGCCAGGATTCTGACCAGATCCAGTTGATGATGTTCTCTGCTTTCCCTCTTGTTATCTGGATACATGAAATGGCAAGACAGAAAATGGTTTATTGAGTTTGGTTTTCTTTCCTTGTATATAAAATTTTAAAAGCTGCAGCCCTTTGGCTTGCAAATCTATGCTCTAGTTGAGAGAAAGATGGCTATTAAGAGCCATGTTTTCATCTGCAATTGGAGAGCCTGTCAGAGAGAAACCAGGTTGGCAGATGTGACAGGGTTGCCTTACATAAATCACCTTCCATTGTCGCGGTGGGCGTATGGCCAGTGAGTGTCCTAATTATTGAATGGCTTTTATAGCCCCATTATTTATACTCACTTTTGAATAGCGGCTGAAAGACAGTGAGATGGAATGAAAATAGTTCAGTGTGAAAATGATAATCACTTATGGAATTACGGGGATTAGAAATATCTGATGATCAGCCTATGAATTAAGAACTCTCTCTCCCAAATATTTTTTAGCGGGGTATACTACATCCCATACTCTCTATAAATGAGAACTGTGGTCAATCCAGAGAGATGAATCTGTATAAGAATTCTTACCTACTGGATTTGCAACAAACAGCCCGAGAACCCTGCACATAGGCACATTCATTTATAAATAAATTCTATTTTGGAATATTTTAGATGCAAAAAAGTTGCAGAGATCATACAGAGAGTTCTGGAATCTCCTTCGCCTAGTTTTCCCTAATGCTGACATCTTGCATAACCACGATACATTTGTCATAAGTTGCTTTCACTAGCATCCTTTTTCTACCCCTAGATCCAGTGCAGGACCCCATGTTGTATTTAGTTGTCATGTCTTCTTAAACTCCTTTAGTCTGTATCGTGTTCTTAATCTTTCCTTGCTTTTCCATGACCTTGATAGTTTTGAAGAATATCAGTACGTGGTTTTAACAAAAAGTTTCACTCTTCACTGCTGGATAAACACCTGGTTTGGAGTCACAGAGATGGAAGGGGGAGAGTGTAGAGCTTTGGAGTTAGTACATGTGGGTTCTAATCCCGCGTCTGATCCCGTCAGCACTGGGAGTCTCACTTTCTTCATCTGTTTTAAAGTGGGAATAGTGCCACCTTTCTCACTGGGTTTTATAAGGTTTAAATGAGATAATGTTCATGAAAGAGATTTATGATAAAGCATCAAACGTATGATCATCAAAGGGAAATTATTTAAAACGTATGTGTTTTTCTATCCTGCAGTTTTGTATAAGCTGGAGATTGATACCAGTAACAGACTTTATTCCAGGAATCATTTAATAAATTTCTCAGAAGGCTCTCTAAGTCTTTAAATGTGTGAAATTGTTCTACTGTCTAGAGGTCATGGGGATGGGGTATTTTTAAGCCAATGAGTCTTTTCTGAAAGCCCCGTCGGTGCAGACCCATGGCTTGCCCTCCTACTCTTGCTCTAAGCAAATAGTTTATACACCAGCGCTACCTGCGTACACACAGATGCACAATCATGCAAACCCTGGCAACCTTAGGAGAACATAGCATGTTTTTGAGAGAGACACAGTCCTCTGGAATGTGGGTGATCAGGAACTACAGCTTTTGGGCCAAGTCCAGACGGCTGCCTGTTTTTGTAATAAAGTTTTATTAGAATACAGCCAGGCCCAGTTGTTTACATCTTGCCTAGAGTTGATTTTCATGCTAAAAGAGCAGAGCGAAATAGTTGGAACGTAGACTTTACAGCCTGCAAAACCTAAAATATTTACTATCTGACCTTTCAGAAAAAATTTGCCTGCTTCTGCTGTAGACTCTTACTGATGCAAGATGGTTTTCTTTCCATTCTCGCCTGTCTGGAACTATATATTGTGATTCTCTTCCTTGCTTCCAGCTTTGAAAGATTTTTAAAGAGGGGCGCTGTGTAAAACATAGACTCATAAAGCTGCTTTGCTCAGGGGAAATGGTCTCACCTTTTTCAGACCCATCAAATGATGTGCAGGTATCGCTGGTGGTCTCTGTTCTCAGAATCCAGCAGAAATTAGAGTGGTGTGTGCTGACGCTACCCTGCTTGTGTGAGGTTCCCCAGTGTAGGTCAGAGGACCTGGAACTCTGGCCCCAGCCTACTGTTGCTTGAATGATATCAGACCATATTAGAATAGAGTCTACCACCCAGATTATCCATTGCTGTCTGAGAATAAATTGGAGTGAGGTTAGGAGGGTAGGGGAACAGCTGTGTTAATTACTATGGATTTTCAAGGCTATAGAATGCCAGTGGGATCTCAGTTTGTATTTGCATAAGCACATTTAAAACTTCTTACTTGTCAGCAGTGTCCTAAGACCCAAGAGTACAGGGCTTCAATCCGGGGTGCCGGTTCCTAGGAAGGAACCTTGCTTACGCTTCCGGGCTGAGTGTTCTCTGGAAGCTAATGCTGTTCAGATGTCACTTTCTTGGTTCCTACATATGTTGAGCGTCAACAGTATATTGGGACAACTGTACAATGTACCAGTTTCATGGGAAGTCAGTCTTTGGTTTTTATATTGAGATTCACATAGATGTTTTCTAGTGGCATGGTGAGTGTAACTGCTTAAGAAAAATAATCATTTTATTTTACTCTTTTTTTTTTTAAACATCTTTATCGGAGTATAATTGTTTACAATGGTGTGTTAGTTCCTACTTTATAACAAAGTGAATCAGCTATACATATACATATGCCCCCATATCCCCTCCCTCTTGCGTCTCCCTCCCACCCTCCCTATTCCACCCCTCTAGGTGTTTACAAAGCACCGAGCTGATCTCCTAGTGCTATGTGACTGCTTCCCACTAGCTATCTATTTTACATTTGGTAGTGTATATATGTCAATGCTACTCTCTCACTTCGTCCCAGCTTACCCTTCTCCCCACCCCGTGTCCTCAAGTCCATTCTCTACATCTGTGTCTTTATTCCTGTCCTGCCCCTATTCCTGTCCTTCCCCAGGTTCTTTATAACCTTTTTTTTTTTTTAGATTCCATATATATGGGTTAGCAAACGGTATTTGTTTTTCTGTTTCTGACTTCACTCTATGACAAACTCTAGGTGCATCCACCTCATTACAAATAACTCAGTTTCATTTCTTTTTATGGCTGAGTAATATTCCATTGTATATATGTGCCACATCTTCTTTATCCATTCATCTGTCGATGGACACTTCGGTTCCTTCCATGCCCTGGCTATTGTAAATAGAGCTGTAGTGAACACTTTTTGAATTATGGTTTTCTCAGGGTATATGCCCAGTACTGGGATTGCTGGGTCGTATGGTAGTTCTATTTTTAGTTTTTTAAGGAACCTCCATACTTTTCTCCGTAGTGGCTGTATCAATTTACATTCCCACCAACAGTGCAAGAGGGTTCCCTTTTCTCCACACCCTCTCCAGCATTTATTGTTTGTAGATTTTTTGATGATGGCCATACTGACTGGTGTGAGGTGATACCTCATTGTAGTTTTGATTTACATTTTTCTAATGATTAGTGATGTTGAGCATTCTTACATATGTTTTTTGGCTATCCGTATATCTTCTTTGGAGAAATGTCTGTTTAGGTCTTCTGCCCATTTTTGGATTGGGTTGTCTGTTTTTTTGATACTGAGCTGCATGAGCTGCTTGTATATTTTGGAGAATAATCCTCTGTCAGTTGCTTCATTTGCAAATATTTTCTCCCATTCTGAGGGTTGTCTTTTTGACTTGTTTATGGTTTTCTTTGCTGTGCAAAAGCTTTTAAGTTTCATGAAGTCCCATTTGTATATTTTAATTTTCATTTCCATTTCTCTAGGAGATGGAACAAAAAGATCTTGCTGTGATTTATGTCATAGAGTGTTCTGCCTGTGTTTTCCTCTAAGAGTTTTATAGTGTCTGGCCTTATATTTAGGTCTTTAATCCATTTTGAGTTTACTTTTGTGTATGGTGTTAGGGAGTGTTCTAATTTCATTCTTTTACATGTAGCTGTCCAGTTCTCCCAGCACCACTTATTGAAGAGGCTGTCTTTTCTCCATTGTATATTCTTGCCTCCTTTATCAAAGATATGTTGACCATATGTGTGTGGGTGTATCTCTGGGCTTTCTATCCTGTTCCAGTAATCTTTATTTCTGTTTCTGTGCCAGTATCATACTGTCTTGTTACTGTAGCTTTGCAGTATAGTCTGAAGGCAGGGAGACTGATTCCTCCAGCTCCGTTTTTCTTTCTCAAGATTGCGTTCAGTATTTGGGGTCTTTTGTGTTTCTGTACAAATTGTGAAATTTTTTTTTTCTTTTCAAATTGTGAAATTTTTTGTTCTAGCTCTGTGAAAATGCCATTGGTAATTTGATAGGGATTGCATTGAATCTATAGATTGCTTTGGGTAGTATAGTCATTTTCACAATGTTGATTCTTCCAATCCAAGAACATGGTATATCTCTCCATCTGTTTGTATCATCTTTAATTTCTTTCATCAGCATCTTATCATTTTTTGCATACAGGTCTTTTGTCTCCTTAGGTAGGTTTATTCCTAAGTATTTTATTCTTTTTGTTGCAATGGTAAATGGCAGTGTTTCCTTAATTCCTCTTTCAGATTTTTCATCATCAAGTATAGGAATGCAAGAGATTTCTGTGCATTAATTTTGTATCCTGCTACTTTACCAAATTCATTGATTAGCTCTACTAGTTTCCTGGTAACATCTTTAGGATTCTCTATGTATAATATCATGTCATCTATAAACATTGTCTTTTCTGCTTTGGATTCCTTTTCTTTTTTTTCCTTCTCTGATTGCTGTGGCTAAAACTTCCAAAACTATGTTGAATAATAGTGGTGAGAGTGGACAACCTTGTCTTGTTCGTGATCTTAGAGGAAATGGTTTCAGTTTTTCACCATTGAGAACGATGTTGCCTCTGGGTTTGTCATACATGGCCTTTATGATGTTAAGGTAAGTTCCCTGTATGCCTACTTTCTGGAGGGTTTTTATCATAAATGGGTGTTGAATTTTGTCAGAAGCTTTTTCTGCATCTATTGAGGTGATCATATGGTTTTTATCTTTCAGTTCATTAAGATGGTGTATCACATTGATTGATTTGCATATATTGAAGAATCCTTGCATTCCTTGGACAAACCCCACTTGATCATGGTGTATGATCCTTTTAATGTGCTATTAGATTCTGTTTGCTAGGATTTTGTTGAGGGTTTTTGCATGTATGTTCATCAGTGATATTGGCCTGTAGTTTTGTTTCCATGTGGTATCTTCGTCTGGTTTTGGTATCAGGTAATGGTGGCCTTGTAAAATGAGTTTGGGAGTGTTCCTCCCTCTGCTATATTTTGGAAGACTTTGAGAAGGATAGGTGTTAGCTCTTCTCTAATGTTTGATAGAATTCACCTGTGAAGCCATGTAGTCCTAGGCTTTTGTTTGTTGGAAGATTTTTAATCACAGTCTCAATTTCAGTGCTTGTGATTGGTCTGTTTATATTTTCTATTTCTTCCTGGTTTAGTCTCGGAAGGTTGTGCATTTTTAAGAATTTGTCCATTTTTTCCAGGTTGTCCATTTTATTGGCATAGAGTTGCTTGTAGTAATCTCTCATGATCCTTTGTATTTCTGCAGCATCAGTTGTTACTTCTCCTTTTTCATTTCTAAATCTGTTGATTTGAGTCTTCTCCCTTTTTTTTTTCTTTTCTTTTTTTGTGGCACGTGGGCCTCTCACTGTGTGGCCTCTCCTGTTGTGGAGCACAGGCTCTGGACGCACAGGCTCAGCGGCTATGGCTCACGGGCCCAGCCGCTCCGCGGCACGTGGGATCCTCCTGGACTGGGGCATGAACCTGTGTCCCCTGCATCGGCAGGTGGACTCTCAACCGCTGCGCCACCAGGGAAGCCTCCTTTTTTTCTTGATGAGTCTGGCTAATGGTTTATCAATTTTGTTTATCTTCTCAAAGAACCAGCTTTAAGTTTTATTGATCTTTGCTACTGTTTCCTTCATTTCTTTTTCATTTATTTCTGATCTGATCTTTATGATTTCTTTCCTTCTGCTGACTTTGGGGTTTTCTTGTTCTTCTTTCTCTAATTGCTTTAGATGCAAGGTTAGGTTGTTTATTTGAGATGTTTCTTGTTTCTTGAGGTAGGGTTTTATTGCTCTAAACTTCCCTCTTAGAACTGCTTTTGCTGCATCCGATAGGCTTTGGGTAGCATGTTTTCATTGTCATTTGTTTCTAGGTATTTTTTGATTTCCTCTTTGATTTCTTCAGTGGTCACTTTGTTATTAAGTAGTGTATTGTTTAGCCTCCATGTGTTTGTATGTTTTACAGATCTTTTCCTGTAATTGATATGTAGTCTCATAGCGTTGTGGTTCGAAAAGATACTTGATTTGATTTCAATTTTCTTAAATTTACCAAGGCTTGATTTGTGACCCAAGATATGATCTATCCTGGAGAATGTTCCATGAGCACTTTACAAGATAATGTATTCTGTTGTTTGTGGATGGACTGTCCTATAAATATCAATTAAGTCCATCTTGTTTAATGTGTCATTTAAAGTTTGTGTTTCCTTATTTATTTTCATTTTGGATGATCTGTCCGTTGGTGAAAGTGGGGTGTTAAAGTCCCCTACTATGGTTGTGTTACTGTCGATTTCCCCTTTTATGGCTGTTAGTATTTGCTTTACGTATTGAGGTTCTCCTGTGTTGGGTGCATAAATATTTACAATTGTTATATCTTCTTCTTGGATTGCTCCCTTGATCATTATGTAGTGTCCTTCTTTGTCTCTCATAATAGTCTTTATTTTAAAGTCTATTTTGTCTGATATGAGCATTGCTACTCCAGCTTTCTTTTGGTTTCCATTTGCATGGAATATCTTTTTCCATCCCCTTACTTACAGTCTGTATGTGTCCCTAGGTCTGAAGTGGGTCTCTTGTAGACAGCATATATAGTGCTCTTTTGTTTGTATCCATTCAGCCAGTCTGTGTCTTTTGATGGGAGCATTTAATCCATTTACATTTAAGGTAATTATCGATATGTATGTTCCTATTCCCATTTTCTTAATTGTTTTGGGTTTGTTATTATAGGTCTTTTCCTTCTCTTGTGTTTCTTGCCTGGAGAAGATCCTTTAGCATTTGTTGTGAAGCTGGTTTGGTGGTGCTGAACTCTCTCAGTTTTTGCTGGTCTGTAAAGGTTTTAATTTCTCCATCAAATCTGAATGAGGTCCTTGCTGGGTAGAGTAATCTTGGTTGTATGTTTTTCTCCTTCATCACTTTAAATATGTCCTGCCAGTCCCTTCTGGCTTGCAGAGTTTCTGCTGAAAGATCAGCTGTTAACCTTATGGGGATTTCCTTGTGTGTTATTTGTTGTTTTGCCCTTGCTGCTTTTAATATGTTTTCTTTGTATTTAATTTTTGATAGTTTAATTAATATGTGTCCTGGCGTGTTTTTCCTTGGATTTATCCTGTATGGGACTCTCTGTGCTTCCTAGAGTTGACTACCTATTTCCTTTCCCATATTAGGGAAGTTTTCAACTATAATCTCTTCAGATATTTTCTCAGTCCCTTTCTTTTTCTCTTCTTCTTCTGGAACCCCTATAATTCGAATGTTGGTGCGTTTAATGTTGTCCCAGAGGTCTCTGAGACTGCCCTCAGTTCTTTTCATTCTTTTTTCCTTATTCTGCTCTGCAGTAGTTATTTCCACTATTTTATCTTCCAGGTCACTTATCCTTTCTTCTGCCTCTGTTATACTGCTATTGATCCCTTCTAGAGTATTTTTAATTTCATTTATTGTGTTGTTCATCATTGCTTGTTTCATCTTTAGTTCTTCTAGGGCCTTGTTAAACGTTTCTTGCATTTTCTCTATTCTATTTCCAAGATTTTGGATCATCTTTACTGTCATTACTCTGAATTCTTTTTCAGGTAGACTGCCTATTTCCTCTTCATTTGTTAGGTCTGCTGGATTTTTATCTTGCTCCTTCATCTGCTGTGTGTTTTTCTGTCTTCTCATTTTGCTTATCTTACTGTGTATGGGGGTCTCCTTTTTGCAGGCTGCAGGTTCATAGTTCCCGTTGTTTTTGGTGTCTATCCCCAGTGGCTAAAGTTGGTTCAGTGGGTTGTGTAGGCTTCCTGGTGGAAGGGACTAGTGCCTGTGTTCTGGGGGATGAGGCTGGATCTTGTCTTTCTGGTGGGCAGGTTCACGTCCGGTGGTGTGTTTTGGGGTGTCTGTGGGCTTACTATGATTTTAGGCAGCCTCTCTGCTAATGGGTGGGGTTGTGTTCCTGTCTTGCTAGTTGTTTGGCATAGGGTGTCCAGCACTGCAGCTTGCTGGTCGTTGAGTGAAGCTGGGTGCTGGTGTTGAGATGGAGATCTCTGGGAGATTTTCGCCGTTTGATATTACATGGAGCTGGGAGGTCTCCTGTGGACCAGTGTCCTGAAGTTGGTTCTCCCACCTCAGAGGCACAGCACTGACTCCTGGCTGCAGTACGAAGAGCCTTTCATTCATACAGCTCAGAATAAAAGGGAGAAAAAAATAGAAAGAAAGAAAGATGATAAAAGAAAACAAAATAAAGTAAGGTAGAATAAAATAAAGTTATTAAAATAAAAAGATAATTACTAAGAAAAAAACTTTTTTTTAAGTAAAAACAAAAACGGACGGATAGAACCCTAGGACAAATGGTGAAAGCAAAGCTATACAGACAAAATCTCACACAGAAGCATACACATACACACTCACAAAAAGAGGAAAAGGGGAAAAAAATAATAAATCTTGCTCTCAAAGCCCACCTCCTCAATTTGGGATAATTCGTTGTCTATTCAGGTATTCCACAGATGCAGGTACATCAAGTTGATTGTGGAGATTTAATCCGCTGCTCCTGAGGCTGCTGGGAGAGATCTCCCTTTCTCTTCTCTGTTCGCACAGCTCGGGGGTTTCAGCTTTGGATTTGGCCCCCCATCTGCGTGTAGGTTGCCTGAGGAATTGGGATAATTCGTTGTCTATTCAGGTATTCCACAGATGCAGGTACATCAAGTTGATTGTGGAGATTTAATCCGCTGCTCCTGAGGCTGCTGGGAGAGATCTCCCTTTCTCTTCTCTGTTCGCACAGCTCGGGGGTTTCAGCTTTGGATTTGGCCCCCCATCTGCGTGTAGGTTGCCTGAGGGCGTCTGTTTGTCACTCAAACAGGACGGGGTTAAAGGAGCCGCTGATTCGGGGGCTCTGGCTCGCTCAGGCCTAGAGGAGTGAGGGTTACGGAGTGCGGGGCGGGCCTGCAGAAGAGGCTGGCGTGACACTGCACCAGCTTGAGGGATGCCGTGCGTTCTCCCGGGGAAGGTGTCCCTGGATCCCGGGGCCCTGGCAGTGGTGGGCTGCACAGGCTCCCAGGAGGGGAGGTGTGGAGAGTGACCTGTGCTCGCACACAGGCTTCTTGGTGGCGGCAGCAGCAGCCTTAGCGTCTTATGCCCGTCTCAGGGGTCCACGCTTTTAGCCGCGGTTCACGCCCGTCTCTGGAGCTCCTTTAAGCAGAGCTCTTAATCCCCTCTCCTCGTGCACCAGGAAACAAAGAGGGAAGAAAAAGTCTCTTGCCTCTTCGGCAGGTCCAAGCATTTTCCCGGACTCCCTCCGGGCTAGCCGTGGTGCACTAACCCCCTTCAGGCTGCGTTCACGCCGCCAACCCCAGTCCTCTCCCTGCGCTCTGACCGATGCCGGAGCCTCAGCTCTCCAATATACTATTAGTACTCAAAATATACTTTTAATAGTTACATGGTATTTTAGCTTATCAGTGGATCACAACCTATGTAATCCTTACCGATTATTAAGCATATGAATTGTTTCCACTGTGTTTATCCTCCTTATCCAAAATCTGCCATTATTTCTGATTACTTTCTCATGATGCTTAGAGTGAAAATATCGGGACAACAGGCATAAAAATGTTTAAGGCTCTTGACAGGAAATCCCCTCCAAAAAGGTTGTATCAGCTTCCCTTCATCCAGCTTGATTTTAAATGGCTCCAAAATAGCAGTGTGGGTTCACTGTAATATTATTAGCTTTATATTAATAGATATTTAGGTATCTTTCCTTTAAACAAAACGATTATAAACAATGCTACAATGGAAAACCTTGAATATGAATATTTACTGAAACTTCCTCAAAGCAGAATAAATAAAGCAATGAGTATGAACGTTATCTTTAAAGATTCTTGATACATATTGACAAATTGCACTCCATTCAGCAATTTCTGAAAAAAATATAATATCACTTATTTGACAATGACAGTGTTCAAATGAGAATGGTTTTCTCCTTTTAATTATGTGATTTTAAAAAACTTTGCACTGGGCTTCCCTGATGGCGCAGTGGTTGAGAGTCCGCCTGCCGATGCAGGGGACACGGGTTCATGCCCCGGTCCGGGAAGATCCCACATGCCGCGGAGCAGCTGGGCCCATGAACCATGGCCGCTGAGCCTGCGTGTAAAACTTCCCACCAATAATTCAAAGAGATGCCAGCCCTGTATTAGAGAGGAAGCATGGATGGTAAAACTAAGTTTCTTTTCATTCTGAGAAACTGTTGCTTCTGATGAGAAAATTGATCTGGAGAATGGCTTGTTGAGAAATAATGAATGAATTCCATTATCATATGTATTTAAGTAAAAAAATTAAAACAAAAGCACCCTTTCGTCTAAAACACACACAAGTTGGGAACACTCAGTGTGCGAGTTACTTACAGAATTACTTCCAAGTCCCTTCCCCCAAATGACATGCAAGCATTGGTCTAGGTCAGGAGTCAGCAAAAATTTCCTGTAAAGGACCAACAGCCAGATAGCACATATTTTCCGGCTTTGGGAGCATATATGCACTCTGTCCAACTAGTCAACTCTGCCTTTGTAGTATGAAAGTAGCCATAGATTATATGTAAACAAGGTTGTTTTCTAATAAAATTTTATTTACCAACACGGGCAGGAGATTTGGCCCAAGGGCCATCGTTGACTAACTCCTGGTTCAGATGTTGGTCCTGCATCTCTACATGAGCAATTCTCCTTGTGTAATTCTTAGAGTAGAGATAAGTAGAGATTGTCTCCAAGATAAGCCTAAATAGCATTACCTAGAAGCTTGCTGAAACGCAAATTACTGGACTCCAAGACTTACTGAATTAGAACCTCTGAAGCTCAGGTTTAGCAATCTCTGGTTTAACAAGCCATCCAGGTGATTCTAATACGTGCTAAAGTTTTCAAACCAATGATGTAAGCCCAGCAAAGTCCCTTAACAAAATGTAGGGAGCTAGGCTCTGAGGATGAGCATATTTCCTATTTCTCTCATCTCTTGCAAACCTCAAGAGATGCTGCCACTCCACTAGTGGACTAGTAATAACATCTTATAATAAGAGAAACAGCACACATGACTCCAGGCAGGTGGTACCTCATCAGACCTGCAGAGATTGAATCCTTTCCCCTAGTGATACAAAGACTGTTGTTCTTTCAGTCTTGTTTCTGTATAACTTTTAAAAAACAGAAAAGAAAATTAAAGAAAAATGTGCGTCAAGTCTGTCATGTGAAATAGAGACTGTGGGACAGATTTACGTATGCTGATGAGGCTCTAGAAACTACTATAACATTTAACTCCCCACAGGGACAAGCATGAAACATTTTGGCAGCGCTTCAGGATATCTGCTGTATTATTATTTCCCGCCTGCCTTCTATGCTCTTTTTTCCTGGTCAATCTTTTGATAACAAATTTTATCCCACAGTGAGAAGAACCTAGAATTGAGCATGGAAAGAAACACAAGATTTAAATTCCATCATCTCTATTTTTCTCATTATTTCCAGCCTTTTGTGATTCTTATATTTATTCCAGTTGAACCAGTGCAGTAGAATAACACCTGTTCTGAAAACAAAAAAAAGTACTTACGAAAAGAAAGAAGAAAGACAATGTTCCCCTGCTGGCAACATTACATAGCTGATGTGAGCTTATACCTACCCTAACCAACAAATAGCTGCATGACCTCACCAATAGCTGAAGTCAGATATCTCTACACTCAGAATCTTGAATGGAATCTGAAGATGTGTGTGTGTCCTTCAAGAAGACACTAAATACTTTAAAAGACATTAGGATCTACGAGAACTGTGCTTGGGCAATCTGCTGGACTCAAGTGTTGACAGTGAACATTGATGGAGCACTTCTGACACGCCAGCCACAGTGCTAAGTAACAACTTCACATTCCTCACTCCAACCCAATGAGGTTGGTTGTATTTCCAATCCTATTTTACAGAAGAATAAACTAGGCTCACAAATTGCCCCATCACCCAGGTAATACGGCAAAGTGGAAATATGTGTAAATAGAGAGAAATGAAATGGGTGTGGCAAGATGTTAATAGCTGGTCACTGACATTATGCTGTTTTTTTCACAAGCCACATGGGTTTGAAATTTTTCTAAATACAAAAGAGTAGGGGACGACCTTCAACATCGTGGAGGAGTGAGACGTGGAGGTCACCTTCCTCCCCACAAATACATCAGAAATACATCTACATGTGGAACAACTCCTACAGAACATCTACTGAACACTGGCAGAAGACCTCAGACTTCCCAAAAGGCAAGAAACACCCCACGTACCTGGCCGTGTGGCTGACAGGGTCTTGGTGCTCCAGCCAGGTGTGAGGTCTGTGCCTCTGAGGTGGGAGAGCCGAGTTCAGAACACTGGTCCACCAGAGACCTCCCGGCTCCACATAATTTCAAACAGCGAAAGCTCTCCCACAGATCTCCATCTCAACGCTAAGATCCAGCTCCACTCAGCGACCAGCAAGGTACAGTGTGGGACACCCTATGCCAAACAACTAGCAAGACAGGAACACAACCCCACCATTAGCAGAGAGGCTGCCTAAAATCATAATAAGGTCAAAGAGCCCCCAAAACACACCACCGGACGTGGTCCTGCAGACCAGAAAGACGAGATCCAGACTCATCCTACAGAACACAGGCACCAGTCCCCTCCACCAGGAAGCCTACACAACCCACTGAACCAACCTTAGCCACTGGGGGCAGGCACCAAAAACAACGGGAACTACGAACCTGCAGTCTGTGAAAACGAGACACCAAAGAAACACAGTAAGTTAAGAAAAATGAGAAGACAGAGAAACACAAAGCACATGAAGGAGCAAGATAAAACCCCACCAGACCAAACAAATGAAGAGTATAATAGGCAGTCTACCTGAAAAAGAATTCAGAGTAATGATAGTAAAGATGATCCAAAATCTTGGAAATAGAATAGAGAAAATGCAAGAAACGTTTAACAAGGCCCTAGAAGAACTAAAGATGAAACAAGCAATGATGAACAACACAATAAATGAAATTAAAAATACTCTAGAAGGGATCAATAGCAGTATAACAGAGGCAGAAGAAAGGATAAGTGACCTGGAAGATAAAATAGTGGAAATAACTACTGCAGAGCAGAATAAGGAAAAAAGAATGAAAAGAACTGAGGGCAGTCTCAGAGACCTCTGGGACAACATTAAACGCACCAACATTCGAATTATAGGGGTTCCAGAAGAAGAAGAGAAAAAGAAAGGGACTGAGAAAATATCTGAAGAGATTATAGTTGAAAACTTCCCTAATATGGGAAAGGAAATAGGTAGTCAACTCTAGGAAGCACAGAGAGTCCCATACAGGATAAATCCAAGGAAAAACACGCCAGGACACATATTAATTAAACTATCAAAAATTAAATACAAAGAAAACATATTAAAAGCAGCAAGGGCAAAACAACAAATAACACACAAGGAAATCCCCATAAGGTTAACAGCTGATCTTTCAGCAGAAACTCTGCAAGCCAGAAGGGACTGGCAGGACATATTTAAAGTGATGAAGGAGAAAAACATACAACCAAGATTACTCTACCCAGCAAGGACCTCATTCAGATTTGATGGAGAAATTAAAACCTTTACAGACCAGCAAAAACTGAGAGAGTTCAGCACCACCAAACCAGCTTCACAACAAATGCTAAAGGATCTTCTCCAGGCAAGAAACACAAGAGAAGGAAAAGACCTATAATAACAAACCCAAAACAATTAAGAAAATGGGAATAGGAACATACATATCGATAATTACCTTAAATGTAAATGGATTAAATGCTCCCATCAAAAGACACAGACTGGTTGAATGGATACAAAAACAAGACCCATATATATACTGTCTACAAGAGACCCACTTCAGACCTAGAGACACATACAAACTGAACGTGAGGCGATGGGAAAAGATATTCCATGCAAATGGAAACCAAAAGAAAGCTGGAGTAGCAATTGTCATATCACACAAAATAGACTTTAAAATAAAGACTATTATGAGAGACAAAGAAGGACACTACATAATGATCAAGGGATCGATCCAAGAAGAAGTTGTAACAATTGTAAATATTTATGCACCCATCATAGGAGCACCTCAATACATTAGGCAAATATTAACAGCCATAAAAGGGGAAGTCGACAGTAACACATTCATAGTAGGGGACTTTAACACCCCACTTTCACCAATGGACAGATCATCCAAAATGAAAATAAATAAGGACACAAGCTTTAAATGATACATTAAACAAGATGGACTTAATTGATATTTGTAGGACATTCCATCCCAAAATAACAGAATACACATTTTTTTCAAGTGCTCATGGAACATTCTCCAGGATAGATCATATCTTGGGTCACAAATCAAGCCTTGGTAAATTTGAGAAAATCGAAATTATATCAAGTATCTTTCCCGACCACAACGCTATGAGACTAGATATCAATTACAGGAAAAGATCTGTGAAAAATACATACACATGGAGGCTAAACAATACACTACTTAATAACGAAGTGATCACTGAAGAAATCAAAGAGGAAATCAAAAAATACCTGGAAACAAATGACAATGGAGACACGACGACCCAAAACCTATCGGATGCAGCAAAAGTTCTAAGAGGGAAGTTTATAGCAATACAATCCTACCTTAAGAAACAGGAAACATCTCGAATAAACAACCTAACCTTGCACCTAAAGCAATTAGAGAAAGAAGAACAAAAAAACCTCAAAGTTAGCAGAAGGAAAGAAATCATGAAGATCAGAGCAGAAATAAATGAAAAAGAACTGAAGGAAACGAGAACAAAGATCAGGAAAACTAAAAGCTGGTTCTTTGAGAAGATAAGCAAAATTGATAAACCATTAGCCAGACTCATCAAGAAAAAAAGGGAGAATACCCAAATCAATAGAATTAGAAATGAAAAAGGAGAAGTAACAACTGACACTGCAGAAATACAAAAGATCATGAGAGGTTACTACAAGCAACTCTATGCCAATAAAATGGACAACCTGGAAGAAATGGACAAATTCTTAGAAATGCCCAACCTGCCAAGACTGAATCAGGAAGAAATAGAAAATATGAATAGACCAATCACAAGCACTGAAATTGAAACTGTGATTAAAAATCTTCCAACAAACAAAAGCCCAGGACCAGATGGCTTCACAGGTGAATTCTTTCAAACATTTAGAGAAGAGCTAACACCTATCCTTCTGAAACTATTCCAAAATATAGCAGAGGGAGGAACACTCCCAAACTCATTCTACGAGGCCACCATCACCATGATACCAAACCCATACAAGGATGTCACAAAGAAAGAAAACTACAGGCCAGTATCACTAATGAACATAGATGCAAAAATCCTCAACAGAGTGCTAGCAAACAGAATCCAACAGCACATTAAAAGGATCATACACCATGATCAAGTGGGGATTATTCCAGGAATGCAAGGATTCTTCAATATACGCAAATCAATCAATGTGATACAGCATATTAACAAATTGAAGGAGAAAAACCATATGGTCATCTCAATAGATGCAGAGAAAGCTTTGGACAAAATTCAACACCCATTTATGATAAAAACCCTCTAGAAAGTAGGCAGAGAGGGAACTTTCCTCATCATAATAAAGGCCATATATGACAAACCCACAGCCAACAGCATCCTCAATGGTGAAAAACTGATAGCATTTCCACTAAGATCAGGAACAAGACAAGGTGCCCACTCTCACCACTCTTATTCAACATAGTTTTGGAAGTTTTAGCCACAGCAATCAGAGAAGAAAAGGAAATAAAAGGAATCCAAATCGGAAAAGAAGTAAAGCTGTCACTGTTTGCAGATGACATGATACTATACATAGAGAATCCTAAAGATGCTACCAGAAAACTACTAGAGCTAATCAATGAATTTGGTAAAGTAGCAGGATAGAAAATTAATGCACAGAAATCTCTGGCATTCCTATACACTAATGATGAAAAATCTGAAAGTGAAATCAAGAAAACACTCTCATTTACCATTGCAACAAAAAGAATAAAATATCTAGGAATAAACCTACCTAAGCAGACAAAAGACCTGCATGCAGAAAATTATAAGATACTGATGAAAGAAATTAAAGATGATACAAACAGATGGAGAGATATACCACGTTCTTGGATTGGAAAAATCAACATTGTGAAAATGACTTTACTACCCAAAGCAATTTACAGATTCAATGCAATCCCTATCAAACTACCACTGGCATTTTTCACAGAACCAGAACAAAAAATTTCACAATTTGTATGGAAACACAAAAGACTCTGAATAGCCAAAGCAATCTTGAGAATGAAAAACGGAACTGGAGGAATCAGGCTCCCTGACTTCAGACTATAGTACTAACCTACAGTAATCAAGACAGTATGGTACTGGCACAAAAACAGAAATATAGATCAATGGAACAGGATAGAAAGCCCTGAGATAAACCCACGCCCATATGGTCACCTTATCTTTGATAAAGGAGGCAGGAATGTAGAATGGAGAAAAGACAACCTCTTCAATAAGTGGTGCTGGGGCTTCCCTGGTGGCGCGGTGGTTGGGAGTCCGCCTGCCAATGCAGGGGACACGGGTTTGTACCCCGGTCTGGGAGGATCCCACATGCCGCGGAGCGGCTGGGCCCGTGAGCCATGGACGCTGAGCCTGCGCGTCTGGAGCCTTTGCTCCGCAACGGGAGAGGCCACAACAGTGAGATGCCCGCGTACCACAAAAAAAAAACACAAAAAAACAAAAATAAGTGGTGCTGGGAAAACTGGACTGGTACATGTAAAAGTATGAGATTACATCACTCCCTAACACCATACACAAAAATAAGCTCCAAATAGATTGAAGACCTAAATGTAAGGCCAGAAACTATCAAACTCCTAGAGGAAAACATAGGCAGAACACTCTATGACATAAATCACAGCAAGATCCTTTTTGACCCACCTCCTAGAGAAATGGAAATAAAAACAAAAATAAACAAATGGACCTAATGAAACTTCAAAGCTTTTGCACAGCAAAGGAAACCATAAACAAGACCAAAACACAGCCCTCATAATGGGAGAAAACATTTGCAAATGAATTAACTGACAAAGGATTAATCTCCAACATTTACAAGCAGCTCATGCAGCTCAATAACAAAAAAACAAACAACCCAATCCAGAAATGGGCAGAAGACCTTAATAGACATTTCTCCAGAGAAGATATACAGACTGCCAACAAACACATGAAAGAATGCTCAACGTCATTAGAGAAATACAAATCAAAAGTACAATGAGATATCATCTCACACCAGTCAGAATGGCTATCATCAAAAAATCTAGAAACAGTAAATGCTGGAGAGGGTGTGGAGAAAAGGGAACACTCTTGCACTGCTGGTGGGAATGTGAATTGGTACAGCCACTATGGAGAATAGTATGGAGGTTCCTTAATAAACTACAAATAGAACTACCATATGACCCAGCAATCCCACTACTGGGCATATATCCTGAGAAAACCATAATTCAAAAACAGTCATGTACCAAAATGTTCATTGCAGCTCTATTTACAATAGCCAGGAGATTTCCATCCTAAGTGTCCATCATAGGATAAATGGATAAAGAAGATGTGGCACATATATACAATGGTGTATTACTCAGCCATAAAAAGAAACGAAATTGAGCTATTTTTAATGAGGTGGATGGACCTAGAGTCTGTCATACAAAGTGAAGTAAGTCAGAAAGAGAAAGACAAATACCGTATGCTAACACATATATATGGAATTTATGAAAAAAAATGTCATGAAGAACCTAGGGGTAAGACAGGAATAAAGAAGAAAAGGAAATAAAAGGAATCCAAATCGGAAAAGAAGTAAAGCTTGAGGGGCTTGAGGATATGGGGAGGGGGAAGGGTAAGCTGTGACAAAGTGAGAGAGTGGCATGGAGATTACGAAACGTAAAATAGATAGCTAGTGGTAAGCAGCCTAATAGCTTATAGCACAGGGAGATCAGCTCGGTGCTTTGTGACCACCAAAGGGGTGAGATAGGGAGGGTGGGAGGGAGGGATACGCAAGAGGGAAGAGACATGGGAACATGTGTATATACATAACTGATTCACTTTGTTTTAAAGCAGAAACTAACACACCATTTTAAAGCAATTATACTGCAATAAAGATGTAAAAAAAATAGTATATTGGAAATACTTATAAATTACTTGTTAGAACATTTGGATATAAATCACATACATCCCATGATTCTACACATCTCATGTTAAATAGGGACCTCATGGAACTCTGAATTCCACTCAGACCTGTTCATGACCAGTTAAGCTCAGACATTTGAGTCGTTTTGTTTTATTGGCCGTACCGCACGGCATGCCGGGACCCTATCTCTCCGACCAGGGATTGAACCTGCGCCTTCTTCAGTGGAAGCGGGGAGTCCTAACCACTGGACCGCCAGGGAAGTTCCTAGAAGTCATATTTGACCTCCTCCATTGCATTTGGTATCTTCCTCTATCACACTGACGAACACTATCAGTTTCAGCTTTAAATTACATCGCCTGTGTCACCTCCTGCCCCTCTTCCCGGCCGTTTCTTTAATCCAGGTCCCTTCAGGTCTTGTTGGGTCAGCTTCACTGATTTCATCCTATAACCTGCCTGTACACTTGACCCCCTGTACAGCTGCAAGAGTCCTCTCAAAATTTAGACCAGACCTTCCCACCTTCCTGACTAAAATCCCTTGAGTGGGATTCCTACTGATCTTAGAATAAAATACGGACTTTTTCTCATGGCCTGCGAGGTACAAAATTAACTGGTCCGTGCTTCTCTTTGTAACCTCAGTCTGAGCCTACCCCTTGTCCAAGCATCGTGCTGTTTCTCTAACATGTGAACCTCTTTTCTGCTTCTGAAACTTTTGCACATGCTGTTCTTCTGCTTAGAATGCTTTATCCCCACACTTAGCAAAGCAAAGCAGCTTCTTGTTTTCCTTCTCATCTTTACAATTACCTCTGCCCAGAGGCCGGCACTGTTCATCCTTCCCAACACAGGCGTGTCAGTCCTTACTCAGAAACTCAGTGTTGTCATGCTGTGTCTTCAGGGCCCTCAGAGTATCAGGCTGAAGGCACTTAAGAAAGATTTGTTGAGTGAGTGATTGAATGTCCTCTAGTGTCTAAGCATATTATAAGTGTATATGTATGTATACATGTGTATACCTACCTAGGACATATAGTACTGTTAATGGTGATGCAAATTAACAGGTGATTTTTAACTTTCTTTGTTGTACTTTTGTGTTTTTTAAGTCTTGTAATTAATCTGTCTTATTTCTTTATTGTGGTAAAATCTACATAACATAAAATGTATCATTTTAACCATTTTTCTTCTTGTTTGTTTTTGTGGTACGCAGGCCTCTAACTGCTGTGGCCTTTCTCGTTGCGGAGCATAGGCTCCGGGCGAGCAGGCTCAGCGGCCGTGGCTCACGGGCCCAGCCGTTCCGCGGCATGTGGGACCTTTCCCGACCGGGGCACGGGGCACGGGGCACAGGCGGACTCTCAACCACTGTGCCTCCAGGGAAGCCCCATTTTAACCATTTTAAGTGTACACGTCTGTGACATTAAGTACGTTCACATTGTTGTGCAATCATCACCACCATCCATTTCCAGAATTTTATTTTTCATCTTTCCCAGCTGAAACTCTGTACCCATAAACACTAACTCCACAGTAATTTATCTTATTTTTACAATAAGAAAAATGTTAGGAAAAGTGTGTTAGAAACAAATAGCAAACATATTTTTCAGACAAAGCTCATTTAAATATATGTCAGATTGTAAGTTTGAGTGACTATAAGACTGGTAAATTTGTACTTCACTTTATAATTTTGTATTAAAACCCTATCCTTTATAAATCCAAACTGCTGAACTGACAGTTTTTGTTTTTGTGTTTGTTGTAAGAGCTCCACTGTAGTATAAACCATTTGTGTTGCCTTAGTAAATATGCCTTTCCTGCAACAATAGTCATTCCTTGAAAAAGCGGGGTGGTAAAGCAGAGAGTCATCTGGCAGTGTGATTACCTTTATTTCCTGATGCATGTTTTTTCTTTAGCCTTGAATATTTGAAATGTATTAAAGTCTAAATTCTAGTTGTAATGAAACACTATTCTTTGACTTTGTAGATGTTCTGGAGCTCATATGACATAAGGAGAGTTGTATTTTGTCTTCTCAGTTAGAAATGAATGAATGAAGAGAACTCAAAAATGTTCTCTCTGGAAACCTAATTTCTTCTTTTTTTAAAATTTAGTTGGTTTACAATGTTGTGTTAGTTTCAGGTGTACAGCAAAGTAATTCATATATATATATACACACACATATATACATATAGATGTATATATATATTCTTTTCAGATTTTTCCATTATAGTTTATTACACGATACTGAATATAGTTCTTTGTGCTATACAGTAGGTCCTTGTTGTTTATCTATTTTATTTATAGTGCTGTGTATCTGTTAATTCAGAACTCTGAATTTATTATCCCCCCTTTCCCTTTCGTAACCATAAGTTTGTTTTCTATGTCTGTGAGCCTTTTTCTGTTTTGTAAATAAGTTCATTTGTATCCTTTTTTTTTAGATTCCACATATAAGTGATGTCAAATAACATTTGTCTTTCTCTGTCTGAGTTCACTTAGTATCATAATCTCTAGGTCCATCCATTTTGCTGCAAATGGCATTATTTCGTTCTCCCTCTCTCTACAGACACACACACACACACATATATATACATATATATATGTATATACACACACACACATATATCTCCATTATCCATTGATCTGTCGATGGACATTTAGGTTGCTTCCATGTCTTGGCTATTGTAAATAGTGCTGCTATGAGTATCGGGGTGCATGTATCTTTTCAAATTAGAGTTTTTGTCTTCTCCAGATATATGGCGAGGAGTGGGATTGCGGGATCATATGGTAGCTTCATTTTTAGTTTTTTAAGGATCCTCCATACTGTTCTCCATAGTGCCTCCACCAATTTACATTCCCACCAACAATGTAGGAGGGTTCACTTTTCTCCACACCCTCTCCAGCATTTATTATTTGTAGACTTTCTAATGATGGCTAGTCTGCTTGTTGTAAGGTGATACCTCCTTGTAGTTGTAATTTGCATTCCTCTAATAATTAGTGATGTTGAGCATCTTTTCACTTGCCTGTTGGCCATCTGTGTGTCTTCTTTGGAAAAATACCTATTTAGGTCTTCTGTCCATTTTTTGATTGCATTTGATTTTTTTGTTGTTATTGGGCTGTATGAGCTGTTTATATATTTTGGAAATGAATCCCTAATTGGTTGCATCATTTGCAGATATTTTCTCCCATTCCGTAGGTAGTTTTGTTTATGTGGAAACCTTATTTCTTGATCATGAAGACTATTTCTACTGACTAGCATTCTCCCTTAGGATCTTTATTCTAGGAGATAGAGATCAGAGCAAACAGAGTCCCCTCATAATCCATCACCTTAAAAATAATGCTTCAGGTTGAGTTGACAGAAAACTATAGCAAGGGGGAGGAAAAGCTGGAGAAACATCACAACTCAGTTATTTTTAGGGGATTGTTTCATGTTTAAATAATGACAAGCAGGCTTCCCTGGTGGCGCAGTGGTTGAGAGTCCGCCTGCTGATGCAGGGGACACGGGTTCGTGCCCCGGTCCGGGAAGATCCCACATGCCGTGGAGCGGCTGGGCCCGTGAGCCATGGCCGCTGAGCCTGTGCATCCGGAGCCTGTGCTCCGCAACGGGAGAGGCCACAACAGTGAAAGGCCCGCGTATGGCAAAAAAAATAATGATAAGCAAAGTGTGTAACATAAATAATTGATGAAGGAATCATATCCAGAATATGGAAAGAGCATCTTATCAGGAATAACAAGACAACCCATTAGGAAAATACGCAAAGAATATGAACAGGCAAGTTACAGGAGAGAAAACATTAAAAAAATGATAGAATGTTCAATTTCACTAGTAATCAGTAGTTTTAAATTAGTATAACATCAATATATCATTTTATTTTTATGAGATTAGGAAGATTTTTAAAAGGTGGACAGTGCAGAAAAGAGTTAATGATTGTTAGTTTTAAGGCTGGCTTACCAAGTTGGTTCTTGGCTGGGATCTAGGAACTTGGATTTTAGGAGGGTTCCTTCCATTCCCAGACCTAATAGCAGATCACTGTGCTCTAACTGTTCATGCAAAAGATATGCTTTATTCTTTCCTTCTGAGAGTCTGGAGCTTAGTTTCATGCCAGGCAGAGGCTGTCTACATGACCAGTTCCTAATAAAAATTGTGGGCCTTTATGTGTAATGAGCTCCGTTGAGTGTCTAACGGGCATATTTCACACATTGCCCTGGGAATTAGAGTGACTCCACTGGGGAGGGGACCCTTGCACCTGATTTCATTTGGACTTTGTTCCCCCTTGAGCCTTTTTCCTTTGCTGATATTGCTTTGTACCCTTTTGCTGTAATAAACTATAGCTTTGAGTACAATTATATACTGAGTCCTGTGAATCCTCCTAGCGAATCTTCAAATCTGGGAGTGGTCTCAGGACCCCTGATACACTAATAATAGCAATATATTGGCCTAAGTGTGGGGAAATGGGGTCTCCAAGAATTTTGGTAGAAAAGTAAGATGGCACTACCATTTTGGAGAATTTAGCAATGCCTAGGTAAGTTGAAGATGGCTATATCTATTTCCAAGTTCAGATAGTTTAGAGCAAAGGAAGATTCACACGTTAGTTTTTAAAAAAAAGCATTATAATGACACTTACTGCAGCCTTGTTGTATTGTCAACAACATTGGAAATAATCTTAATTCTCTCTGAAGGAGAAATAAAATTGTTATGTTTTTTAAATGGCATATTATACAACATTTAAAATAATTCAAAATTACATCGATTGACTGGTTAAATTTCTGTAGACTAATGTGAATCAAAAAGACAGAGATACAATGTTGTAAATTTAAAAGCCACAGAATTCCAGGTATATACATATGAAAATATGAAATAATGGCTAATCCAGGACAGGGTCTAAGCCCCCCCTTTTCTTATTTAAATGATAAAATTGTCTTCAAGTAAGCTCTGAACCCTTTTCTTGGAAAAAATTCCACACATTACTGATCTGTGTTCTCTTTTCCATTTGCAAAAGAAATCTTGAATTTCATAGTGAGTGAAGATGCTATGGCAAACTCTTTCTCTAGCAATTTATTACTTCATTGGCTCACTGCCCTTGACAATTAGGAGAAGATGTATAGACATGTCCCCTTAATAATTGGCAATTAATTGGAGATTAGATGCCAAAAAGTACAGTATTTTTAATGTAATGAGAAGGTTGAGGCTTTTCGCTTCCAAATGTCCCGGAACACAGAGTAAATGTTAACCGGCAGCATAGTTAACCCTGCCCTTTTGTACATCCACAGTAAAGAGGAGTTTTAGTTTGATGATCGTAAACTTTAGCTAGTGTGGCTAGTTTGAATGTAAAGCTCAAGTGTAAGCAAAGAGGGCCTATGTCTTAAGAATGCTTCCAATCTATGTGCCCCTGGTTCACCTTGAGAGGTACTGAATATGATCAGTAAGGATCTGTGTGGGATAAAGAGGGACTGTATCCTGAGCCTTCTTTGGAAGTTTGTGTCTCACTCATAAGGACCTATATGGGATAAAAATATACTGAATCCTGAGATTTGGGAATGCTTTTGTCTTAGGCAGCAGTAGATTTGGATCCCATAACATCTTCACTACTCACAGTTCAGATGATAACTGTTAGTGTGTTTTTATTATCTAGAACTCTGGTCTTCTAAGGGGAATATATATCCTAGGTTCTAGGCAATGGAGATTTTGCTGGTAAATACTTTTGTCCTTGTGGTCAAATTCAAGAGTGCCTTAGACCTAGAAGTAGAGTTGGCAGGTGTGACTGTCACCTATCAGTGATTGACCAGTTGGTTTTATTTTCTGAACTACAATTCCAGCACAGTGCCAGGAATATATTAAACATGCACTAAATGGTAACCCGTTTACACGTGTCCAGACAATTTTAGCGCAAGTAGAGTTTTATTCCCTTCCAGAAACTCTAGAAGTATCCTTTAATCCAAATTTCCCTGTGCCTGTATTTTGTTTCTGGCCATGTAAGTCAATAGGTTTTATGTTTATCTGCATTTTTAGAAAGAGTAACAGTCCAACCTTGGACTCATCTCAGCTCTTTCTCCACTGCTTCAACTGTTGTCCACTCTAGGGGTAATCTCCATCTTTCAATAAGTGCTTTCTCTTTGCTAAGCAGTGTCTGAATCTCATTTAATCCTCACAACAGGCTTGTAGCAGAACTACTGTTACATCAGAGCTCTGTTTTTACAGATGAGAAAAGTGAGGTTCAGAGATTAAGCAAGGCACTTGGGTTCACCGGCTAGTAAATAGTAGAACCAGGATTTACACCCGGGCCTGTCTGTTTTAACCACCAAGATTTACTCCACTCTTCTTTCAGTTTGTTTCTCTAATGGGAAGTTGAAAACTAAGCATTTACAGCAGTGCCTACCACAGAGTCATTCAATAATAATGTATAGTTTTAACTTTTGAAATTGATTTTATGAAGTGTAATTTACGTACTATAAAATGCACACATTTATATATACAGTTCCATAAATTGTTTCTTTTTTCCAACTCTCTTGAAAGTTTCTGAAAATCATAGAAAAACTATGTACCAGGATATATGCTGTTACTAAAAAAACAACAAAATAGAATAAGTCAAATATAACTGATACACATGCGACTACTGGCTTCTACAAGCTGAGACAGGAGTTAACTACTTGGCAAAAGAAATAGTCCTTGCTAGACTCTTAGAATACATACTTCATTATTATTGTCAATTTAGAAATTGGCTAAAGTTGATTTTCCAGATGAAACAAAGTTGGAATTTGCTTGCAGTCACATTTCACAGGCTTAGTGAATTTTATAGCCATTTATGCACATGTTCAATAATGCACTGGAATCCCATCATTAAGAACCCCAAATGTAATGCTCATTGAACTTTTTTGAGTGTTGTGGAGAAAGAAGAATGACATTTTGAATATGGAGTCATTTGAGGCTGTCACTATTTTACATTTCTTTACTTAAGAAGAATTTGGAGCATCTTAAATATGTTTTCTTGTAGCTATAAGAGTCACAGCAGGTTTCTTTAAACCAAGCAACTGGAAAACAAGTGTACGTAATCACATATATATAATCTCATATATCCCATCATCTTTACATAATTCTATTGATGAAAAGTAAATCATAGGTGCTCCCCACAATCAATGAGAGGGGATAGCACAGTCATTAAACTCCTGGCCATGAGGAGCATATGTGCCACTTTAATGTCTGTGCATTACAGTTACAGTTCCATAAGTTTTGATAAATGTATAACCCTGTGTTATTAGTACCACAATTGATATTTACTGTATTGGAATCACCCAGCCTCCCAAGTTTCCTTGTGATTCCTCCTTTCAAAGAATTTTTTTCTTGAAATCACTGTTGACTCTCAGGAAGTTGTAAAAAAATAGTTCAGACTTCCTGTGTACCCTTCACCCTGTTTCTTCCAGTGGTAACATTCTTACATAACTACAGTACAGTTGCAAAGCCAGGAAACTGACATAGATACATTCCATAGATCTTATTCCCTTGTGTGTTAGTCTCTGCCTACCCTCAGCCCCAGGTAACTGCTGGACTGCTTTCTATCACTATAGTTTAGCCTGTTCTGAAGCTTTATATATAAATGGAATCATACAGTATGTTCTCTTTTGTGTCTAGCTTCTTTTGCTCAGCATTATGTGTTTGAGATTCATCCGTATTACTGTATGTGTTAGTGGTTTGTTCTTTTCAATTTTTGTGCTGCATCCTATTTGAATATAGTACAGTTTACTTATCCATTCACCTGTTGATGGACGTTTGGGTTGTTTCCAATTTGGGGCTATTATATAATGAATAAAGTTGCTGTGATGATTCATCTATAAGTTGTGCGCGCACATGCGCGTCTGAGCGTATGTACTTGTTTTCATTTCTCTTGCATAAACAATAGTGGAATTGTTGGGTCATTTGGTTAGTGAAGGTTTAACTCTATAAGATACTGTCAAATTGTTTTCCCAAGGGAATGAAACGTTTTATACACCCACTAGCAGTATAAAAAGAGTTCCTGTTGTTTCACAGGCTTGCTCTCGCTTGATTTTGATGTTGCCATTCTGGCAGGTAGGTGCTGGGATCTCATTGTGGTGTTAATTTGCCCTTTTCTGATAACTAGTGAAATTGAATATCTTTTCATGTGCTTAATGGACTATCATATATATATATTTTTTATGAACTGTGTATTCAAACCTTGTGCCCATTTTAAGGAGGGGTTGGAAGTGGGGTTTGTGTGTGTCTTCTTCATTTAATAAATATTTGATAACTAATTAAATGTTTATTGAACGACCTGAGGTTGACCTATGAATTTTTGTTTTGGCCACTTGAAGCCTTACATGTACTACAACTCAAATAAAAGAGTCAAATTGGGTTTCATTAGTCTATTCTAAAATGATCAGCTAAAGCAGGGAATCTGGTTTTGAACATGATACTAAAATAAAGATCAGTAGTTTCCTCCCCTACACAGGTCATAGCATCTTCTGAACCATGGCTGTCATCCCCATGACTTGCTCTTTTTGACCATGGGAAAATTGTCATCTGAAGATGTGAGTTTTGTGGTTCACATGGATACTGCCTTGCTGCATTGTTTCTCTAATGCTAGAAATGCTCTTACCTAATTTTTATCTTGTCAAAAAATGGAAGGACAATCTTAGCCTTGTTATTTTTAGTTGTCACTGAAGCAGTTTTCTCCATTAAGAATGAATATTAGCGACGTTGATCTATAAGCCTTCTGCTGATCCTGTAGACTATAATTTGTGTTTATAATTTAAAAAAAAAGTTTGGTTACCTTCTCCGTTCTATGATACACTTTTGTAACAATATACTTTTTTTTAGCTTTTGTTTTGTTCTGTTAACTGTAGAGAGTTAAAAAGAAATAAACACATAGACCAGCCCAGGTAACTACTGCTTAAACAGCAACAAAATTTGAAAAAATTATGTGTTTAGTGTTTATAAATCAACACAGAAAAGTAACATATATATATCTGTATCTGTCTATGTAATGAAGAATGATGTCTCCTCCTTTATTTCCCAAACTCAAGTCCTTCTCCCTAAAGGTAACGATTGTTAAAACTTTCTGATGATTCCTTCCATTAATACATGCTCTCTCCTTTTCTTTGTTCTTCTCACACAAAAGTGGTCAGATAGTAGGTACAATTCCACGTTTTCCTGCAGTACAAGCACATGAAGATGTAGCTTTCACAGAGTAGTTATGTGGATGAGCTGTGCTTTACTTAGTTGATCCCTGGTGGTTGTTTCCAGGTTTTTGGTGTTTATTTTTATTTATTTTCTGTTATAAAAATGCTGCAATAAACAATACTAGAGATTTGGGCAGACTTTTGCAAATATATAGGGTAAATTTATTCCAGCTGGGTCCCTGGTCAAAGAACATTTTGTAATTTGTTAGCTATTGCTAGATTGCCCTCTTTAAGGTTTCAGCCATCCACTCCATCTAATAGTGTCTGCAAGTGTCTACGACACATATTTTAAATGTAATAGCCTCATTTCAATTCTTTGTTATTTGAGCCTCCTAGTGTTATGTGAACTGGGACCTCCAAATTAATGCTGTTTCAATGCTGTTTTATCTTTATTACATTCTTGCTTGCTTTTTCCCCTGCAGAGGAAAACCTAAAGTAAGTCTTCTTGATGACTGAGGGTGGCGGACTAGAATGGCTTTGCGTGGCTTTCCCTCACACAGCTCTCAGGCTGCTCAGTCTCTAGGAAGCCCGATGGTTGATGCATTCTGTTTTATGTATTTCCTGTAGGAGGAAAGCTGAACAAGGACCTGCGACATTTTCTCAATCAGCGGTTCCAGAAAGGGTCGCCTGATCATGAGCTCCAGCAGACCATAAGAGATAACCTTTACCGCCATGCTGTGCCTTGTAAGTAGCCAGTTTGGAGCGTCTTACTGCGGGGTGGGTGGGTGGGTGAAAAGTTGAGGGGAGAACTAAGAGCTCAACAGCTGGTTCTGGGACACTTGGCAGTTTGCTCACGTAGTGACTCCGTAAGTCCAGGGAGTCATGATTGACAACGGACATACAGTACTGCGCCAGGTAAATTACTCGGTTTTCAAGTTCTGGCTTGAGAATGCTGGGCAAATTATTTATCCTTTGTAAGGTCCAGTTTTCACAACCGTGAAAAGGACATCTCACTCCTACTAACTTCACAGAACTGTTAGGAAGTCAAAGTCAAATGCTCGTCAAAGCATTTGGGTACAGTATGGGCGTGGTGTAAGCCTCATAAATGTTAACTATGATTGTCATTAATGGGGTGGACCAGGCCAGAGCACTTCATACTGACCTCTGAGGAGATCCATGGGACTCTGATAGCCTCTCAGCAAAGGGAATGCCTCAGTGGACTCTCTCTTCTTCCCCACCTTTATCAGATTCATAAATCATGATTTCACATATGATTTTCTTTGAAGAAATGGTTTCCACAGATTAAAAAACCCAAAGCCCCAGACCCATTAGATCAGACCAAATCTGAGAAAGCAAGACATAAAATGTAGGGACTATGAAATCAGGGATTTTGTGGCATGGAAGGAAGAAAGGAAAGAAGGAAGGGAGGAGGGAATCAGCCTATGGGGTAGATGAATTGGCAGCTCAGTGGTCATGAGGTATTGCCATGCTCTACCAAACTACATTGCTGTACAGCTCATTATGAGGTGGGAATTCTGGGAAGACATACAGTTATTTGCTTTCATTCAAAAGAAGAAGAAAGAATGATTCTGATTTTATTGCTTGGGAGTTTTCTTTTCTCCTATTACCCAGTCCTTCAAAGTTTGACAGGTGTTTAGAAATATTTTTTTTTTAATCAGCAAAAACAAGGAGGAATAATTTGAAGTTCAAGGTACCCTGCTTATGGCTGTGATTTGTTTGCTATGAAGATTTTCTTTAAAAAAATAATATTTTGCTAGTGATGTCCTAGAGTGCTGTTGTTTCCTCACACTACTGCAAAATAATGAACAGAACTGATTTCAGGCATACCATGGATCTGCAAGGACTTAGACTGGAAGTCTAGATGGGAAACTTTAGCGATCAGAGTTTAGAACAGCCCTGCCTTCCTCTTCACTTATTAATAAAACCGAGGCTCCAAGAGGAAAAGAGGTTGACTACAGGTAACTTGGGTCAGTGCCCCAAGGTTGCTTCTTTCTGCTGAGTGGCAGAGCTGCATTTGACAGAGAAAACATGATAATGTATTAATGTGAATCTCTGGCCCTCATTTCTTTTAATTTTGCATCATTAGAATTGAAAACTATAATTCTAATAATATCCTAATAATAATTCCTTACACTTGGATTAATAATAATAATTCCTAACGTCAGTCTCATGAATGAGGCAGGGATTATCTATCTATTTTTTATAGAAATAAAGAAAGAAACCAAGACACGAAGATAAGCCAATACAAACAAGGCTAAAGGTGATCAGGGCCTTACGTCATTGCCTCATCTCTGATATACTGTCCAGTTTTACTCTTAGAATATTCCTTTGAGGGTGGGATTTTTAATACCCATTTTACAGGTGAGGAAACAGAGACACAGTACGACCAAGTAACTGTCAAATCCCAGTTCCAGGGCTTTGGGACTCGTAAGCCATCCAGGGCTATTTTTGTAGCTTGACCATTGCTGCCTCTGAAGTTCTAGTACAGCAGATTGGATGCAGTTTTGCAGAATTCAGTAATTGCAGAATCATGATTGTTCTCTGTGTAATTTTTCCCCTACTCAGATTCCAATTTAAGAAATGGGGAATGAAGCAAATGAGCACACCATTTCTTGACGCATCTGTGGTGTTACTATGGTTACATTTTGGCAAGCTTTTCCATTTATTTTTGCCACTGATTTATTGGACCTGACTGTGAGCTAAATGGCTTGATTTTAAGCTTACCACTGTGTAGGAATTGGGGCAAAAATGACCTCAGCCTTTTAAAGCAGTGGAAAATCATGTTTTGTCTTTGCTGTATAATGCCATTGGTATTGATGTTTCATTTCTATGAAACCAGTAAATCAGGAACTGAGAATGAGGAAAGGGTCTTCCTAGTAAAGAGAAAACAAGAAACATTTCATTTTATATTTCCTGCATAAAACAGGAAGGAAATTCAGGAAGAGGTCTGTTTCTGAGTCTGGCACAGTATGTGTGTCTTTGAACATGAGTGGACCAGGGGTGACTTGGGATTCAGTTATGGGCTTGGGTAACTGGGGCCACATTTGTGTTTATTTTGATTCTTTGGCCCATGTGACTGGTAGAGCAGAACTCTGTACCAGGCTGTTGTGCTCATGGATTAGAAAGCCCTTGATTGGAGCATGGATCCTCCCAGTGATAGTGTAACTGTGCCACAGGGAAATGAGCTCCTGTAATCTGTATTTTCCAGAACTTCCTGCTGCCAATAGTTCAGTGACTTCAGTCTTTTGAGAAGGGATGATCTCATGAACAGGTGTTTGCGAGCTGGGGTAGACTTCCTGTACATTTTTGGAGGTTCACATGTCATTAGAAATTAACAAATAAAACCTGTTTGTTCTCAAGTTTGTTTTAGTGTCATCATAGTGTAGTAGCGCCTTCTGGGCACCGTGATGGATTTTGCCGTTCAGGATTCCATTTTATCCTGATTCTTTGGCAAAGAAAATGCAGGTAATAGCATCCCTCTTTTACAGGTAAGAAAGTGAAGTAACAGATGTAACTTCCTCAAGATCTTACCAGTTCTAAATGCGACATTACTCACTTCTCAATACAGTGCTCCTTTTTTTAATTGGCTTTATTGAGATATAATTCATATATCATACAATTCACCACTCAGAGTGTTCATCCAATGCTATTTTTGCTATAGTTATTATTATTCTCCACTTCTCTTTTGCTTTGATTCAAAAACATTTATTATTCCCATGGTTTGAAAAATGTCATCGTAGTTAAAATTTAATTATATTATCATTGAAAATCACTACCCCAAAAAATTTATGGCCAAAAAAAGAAAAATAAAAAGAACTAGATGCAGAATGAGTCAGCCCTGGTGTGAAATCTGAGGGCTGTTCTGTAGCTGGCTGGCCTGGTGTGGGTCGTGTAACCTCTCTGAGTCTTTTTTTACTCTTCAGTAAAATGGAACCAGAAATACCACCTCCAGCATTGTCTCACCAAGTACTGACAGCAGCCCTAAGAGATGGGTCCATTGGAGGAAACAGAGGCTCAGAGAAGTATATAGCTTGCTTAGGATCACACAGCAAACAGCATGGTTAGGGTTTAATCAGTTCTCTCTCTAACTCTTTACTGGGTATAATCGACAGTCATGTGATAAGAGCAGTATACCATGGGCTACTGAGAGTGAAAGAAAAAAGAAAAAAACATTCTCATTGCTGAATTTTTAGTTTTAGCTGTTCAAAATCATGGGGTTTTAAGTCTTAAGGGTGGGGGCTAGTTAAGGCACCATATCTTACAAATAAGTATCTTCTCTGTGATTTTTACATATTTCACTGGTGTGTACAGTAGAATTTTAATAACTGCCTAATGATTATTCAGCTTTTAAAAAATCACTACAGGATTCTTTTGGGATATCTCAGTTTATCTTATTTTTCATTAGATCTTTTTTTGTATACACATGAAAAACCACCTTAAGATAGATGGATTTGAAATGCATGTAAACGTCATTGGTGTTGCTCACTTCTCTCATTTCTCAGAATCATCTGGATACTATTCCTGTCTCCTGCCCCCTCAAATTCTGATTATATTCCCAACCTGCTCCCCCTCAATTCTTTAGTCATACAAACTTCGTCCATTGCTCGAATACACCTGGTATCTTCTTGTAATTGGGTATAAATTATTACCTCTTATCTCTCCATCTTTCCATCTAACCAGTTCATAGCCTTCTTGTAAGCTTTAGCCTAGAGGCCACTTCCTCCAGGAAGGCCTCCATAGATTGGCCTATTGCCTTCCTCACTGCTCCCACAGCGCCCTCTCTGACCCCCTTCCACCGCATACACGCCTGCTGCGTGTCTGTCTGTCCTGTTAGAATCTAATTTTTCTGAGGTCAGAGACTGGATCTACCTCAGTGACTAGCCCACACCTAGCTTAGTGCCTAGACCATGGGATAAATATCTGTTGAATGAATGATCAGATGAAGAAATGGATAAAGACACTTGTTGTTTTTCTTGTTTTATTGTTTTCTCTTGATTACATAACATTTGGGAGAAACAGCAGAGCTGCTCTTACCATAAAGTTCTCAGAATAAAGGGCAGCTCAGAGCCTTGAGCTCTGAAATGGCTGATGAGGACCAACTGATTACTTGGCTGGGAATCCCAACCCAGAGGAAAAAAATCAAGGCTCCCAGTGAGCTTGGAACTAGAGTGCGCATTCACAGCTCCTAATTACAGTCTAGATATCGCTGTACCTCCTGCACTGATAGCCTTCCTGCTTTATGACTTCTTGTCCTAGCTGATGTGACAACATCTGAGATTCTTGCTTTGGAACGGCTGATTTGCCCATGAAGATAAATGCATTACCTGACAGGGCTTTTCATTTACTCTACTGCTGCTGTCAAAATGAGATACAGCTTATCCAGGAGTCCTGGGGCTCCGGAATATTGAACCAAACCCCTCTTGTTCCTTCTCCCTTCTCTGGGCTTAACAGCGATGGAACGCATCTTTATTTTCAAGCAGAGGTCATCTGAAAGAGGAAAGGATAAGTCAGTTTTGTTCTGTAGATTAACAAGTTGTTGATCAAGGCTCTCCCTAATACCAAGATCATTATAATCTGTGGAAGAGGCACTGATCATTGATTTAAAGGAGTTTATAAAGGGATTAAATGTGTTTGATCTCCAAGACCATTTAAATCTGATGCAGTAAACATGCGTGATCCTGGTCTTTATTTGTAGAAGTGCGATATTCTAATGGGCATGTTAGCATTTGCTAACCAACAGTTGGCGTTGTTTATTATTTTTGAATGTGACTGTGATGTCAGGACCATAAATTACCTTTGGTATTATTTGAATGTATTAGTTTCTCTTAACCATAGCTGTTTCTAGTTCTGCTTGCCTAGAACCAACTCATTCTACAATTAGAGCTCATGATATGAACTAAACCAGTATGTCAGCAAGAGGCCAGGACAAAGAACTGGGTTTTGGAACATTGCTTCTTTCGTAGAATGTGCATCTCTGTGTTCAGGTCGTGTTTGACCTGAGTGGAAGGCTTCAGGTTGTCATACATGAAGTAGACAGTTCTGTTAGCATCCCCAGGACTGATCAGATGAAAGTCACTGGAAACTTTTTCACTGTGGCTATTGCCCTTGTCCTCTTAGGAGAGTTAAGTGCTGTCTAATATGAAAGGATCACTTTAGTCTTTACCAAGCCTAGCCTTGTTGCAGAACTCTGACTAGTAACAATAATAACAGTTCTCCAGGTTTTGGACTCCTACTGTGTACCAGGTACCCTGCCATGATGCTTGTACATAGGTCATCTCTCACTCTGGCCTCATGGAGGCCACACAGACTATTAAAGGTCTAAACTCAAACTCATTGGACTCTTAAACCCTCCCCGTTTTCTATTCAATTGCAAATGTTTGTTGCCCATAATAAGAGTGTATGTCCCTCATCCCTTCTCCATCAGTTCTCAACTCTTTCTCTCGCCTTCCCTTTAACCCATCAGTACTGTATTCTCCCATGTGCCCCCAGCCAGTCTGTGGTCTGGGGACTCCTCTTATCCACCCTTACTGCCTACACCTGACCTTTCCTTCCTTCTCCATCAAGTCTTACTTGTTCTACGTTGGTGTCCCATTGGCTGTCCTCTAAGATGCCAAGAACTAGAATAAAGAAGTGAATTGTTCATATTATGGTATAGGGTTCTCTATCCTACATAATACATATATTTTAACAGATAACTTTAAATGTGGCGCTGCTAGAACGACCCTATGAGATGGGATGTTCTGGCAACAAGGCAGATTCATAGGTAGGGATGAATTCTTACGGTTTTGACTTGGTTTTGTACTTTTTCTAGTGCTTAACACAGTATAGTATACATAGAAAACATTTTAAACACAAGATTGTCTATGTCAAAGGGCTTTCCCCCTCTGCTTGCTGTTCCACTTCTCAGACCTAGTTTCCTGTTCCACCGAGTTTAAGCTGAGAAAGTAACACAGTAGTCTAGGCAAGGAGTTTTGTGCCAAATTGAGAAATAATGGGAGCACTTCCGTGGTGGCACAGTGGTTAAGAATCCGCCTGCAATGCAGGGGACATAGGTTCGATCCCTGGTCTGGAAGATCTCACATGCCGTGGAGCAGCTAAGCCCGTGTGCCGCAACTACTGAGCCTGTGCTCTAGGGCCCGTGTGCCACAACTACTGAGCCCACGTGCTACAGCTAATGAAGCCCATGCGGCTAGAGCCCGTGCTCCGCAGCAAGAGAAGCCACCGCAGTGAGAAGCCCATGCACCACGAGGAAGAGTAGCCCCCGTTGCCACAACTAGAGAAAGCCTGTGCACAGCAACAAAGACCCAGTGCAGCCAAAAAAAAAACCCAACACCAAATGAGGCTAAATATAATAAAATATATTTAAATTCTTAAAAAACAATAATGGGATTAGAAAAAAAACCTTTTTGTTTAGATGTGATCTGGAGTTAGAGTTTGGGCTCTGATAACTCTTAACAAATTTTCATCCACTTGAATGTCTGCTGGGGCATGGAAATATCACGAGGGAAGCAAGACGATCCTTTGTTTTCTGATAACAACCATCTCATAAATGCCAGGAGCACACCACTTCTCATTTCTGTACTGCCCCTCAGGGAACATTGAAACCATTAGTGTGGAATCTCTTCTTACTTCTCACCAAGGGAGGAGACAGTAATCCCATCAGTGAGTTCCTGAGAAGGACTTGGACATTCCTTATTTAAACATTGTCTCTTCTCCTTGGGGCTAGATCATGAGATGTGTTGGGCTTTCTGGTATGGCAGACTGGAGTGGCTGGCAGGCTCTACCCCTTACCAGCGTTGTTGACTTGGGTTTTCTGAGACTCTGTTGTCTCATTACCTGTATTGATGTTTCTGAGGTACCTAAGGCCCCAGCAGTGATCATGGCACTTCATAGGTCCTCTATTTAAAGGTCCTGTATGTATATGTTTTTTGTTTTGTTTTGTTTTCAGCCGAGCCGCACAGCTTGCAGGATCTCAATTCCCTGACCAGGGATTGAATCCATGCCCTCTGCAGTGAAAGCACCGAGCCCTAACCATTGGACTGCCAGGGAATTCCCAAACGTCATCCTCTCTGTAGACCAGCCTTCTTTCTTCTGTACCCCCTTTCCCTCCCCTTTCTAGCATGACTCCTCAAGTCCAGCATTCTCCCTTTTTTCTTTCAAGTTCTCTTTAGACTTTGGGCCTTATATATATGATTCTCCTTTTTATGATTTTTATGATTTATATAATTCTTTTAGGGGGGGCAAGCTAAGTTAAAAAAATGATTTTCCAACATTTCTTGAGTAACAGCCCAACACTAGATGCTAGGTGAGAACATAGTGAAGATTAATAATTGGCTCATTTAGCCAATAATAGGCATGCTTGAAATAGCACATTCTCCGCATATTCCCAGCATCAGCTGATCCCCCAATGTTCTTTTTTCTTTGTATTTCTTATTATATGTTGTTAACCCTAATTGCCATTGTATATTGCTGAGTGGATGGAGTCATATTGGAAAAAAAAAAAAGGAAAGAAAAACTATGTGGACTTGATTTATATGTGTCTGCTAATACACTCATGTAAACATGGTTTGGGTGGTGTTCTTTATTCTAAGGTTCTCAGGGGTGTGGAACGAGGCAAAGCTATAGGAGTTTAGATTTAAGTTTAATTAGAGTTGATGTCATTTATAATCTTCTTATGAAAATATGTTAGACCAGCCTTATTGTTTAATAACATCTGTCGTTAACCGAGTGCTTACTATATGTACCAGATACTGTGCTCAGTGATTTACAAGTTTTGTCTCTTTTAACCTTCACGAGACTCTGAGAGGCATAATGTTATCACCCCTATATTAGGAGCATGGCAATTGAGGGTTGAGGAGCTTATAAGTGTGTTGTTCAAGATGAGCAGTTTAATAATGATGGAACCCAGATGATTCAAACCCAGTTCTCACGTCCCCCGAGAGTCCATGCTCTTGGTTTATATCTCTGGGTTCAGTCAGCTTAAAGACCATTTTTTAAATTAATGTTTTGAATTTGAAAAAGAGGCTTCTATTAATAACATATGGATTAGTCCTTGGCTGGGTGTAGGATACTAATATATCTATTTGGCAGCCATGTTAATTTATTAAATTGCTTTATAATTTTAGCTGACATTTTTCGTCAAGAGTTGTTGCAATTATAAAGCAATTTCCACAGCAATTTATGTAGGGACCGAGAAGTTTCATAGTATCCTTACCATCTATTATTTATTTTAAGAAAAGTTTTTACCAAATTTTAGTAATTTTAGATTTAGTAAGAATTATTTAAGTCAAGAGAATGAAATGCAATACGTTTTTAAAGAAATCTTGTATCAAATGTGTTTAATAAAACTACGTACACATAAAATTTCTGGCTTCTCTAATGGATAATGTGCATTTATGCTGAGATCCAACTAAGAACACTTCACCAGTTATGCTCTGATGGGCTTACCTAAACTCCATATGAAATGAGTTAACCCAAAATGATTACCTTAAATTTAAACAACAAGAAAATGTCACTTGTGTTAGTTCAACCATAATATGAATAAAGTAGACTTATTAACCACTCAGTGACATTTTTTCGTCTTGCATTGAAATGAACTAATTATACATCTCCATTTTGAGGAAATATACTCTAATGTATTTAGGGATAAAGGGCCATGGTGAATGCAACTTACTCTCAAATGGCTATAAAACATTAAAAATGGTTAAAAATTTGTACTATTCTTATTCTTGCAACTTTCTGTAAATTTGAAATTATTTCCAAATAAAGTGTTTTAAAGTAAACCCATACCAAAAATTTTTTTAAAAAGCAACCAGTGTAGTTTTGGGAAAGGGGGATTTTATGTGAACGTTATGTTTTTGGTTTTCCCCCTTATTAATATTAATGTGTTTTTAGCCTAGAATTGAGATTTTGTTAGTACTTTGATAGATCTTGTTTGTTAAACTATAGCAGGACTAGCCCGAAAGACGTCGTGCCTATATTAAAACAAAAATCTAACACCTATGGAATACCAAGTACATGCTAAGTGTTTTAATTATGGTTTCTCGTTTAATACTGTAACTGTTATTTTCACTTACAGATGAGGAAACTGAGGCTTAGTAAGGTTAATGACTTGTCTTAAAATTGTGGAATGGAACTGGAGCTCAGGCACTCAACATGGATACTAAAGCTACCACTAGTAACCACCACATTTTCTTTGCTCAGACTGTGTGTACATCTGTGTGTATAGATACATATACACCTACTGAATACATCTTAGAAAATAAATAAGGAACGCTTTTTTTTTTTTTTTTTGCCGCGCCGCCCGGCATGCGGGATTTTAGATCGAACCCGTGTCCCCTACATTGGGAGTGTGGAGTCTTAACCACCTTACTGCCAGGGAAGTCCCAGAAACAGTATTTTAAATGGATCCTACATATCTGCTACCGGGATTGTAGCTGAATGTAAGAGTATAGTAATCACCATTAGCATTGTTGACATACGCTGAGCACTTGGCACGTGCTATAGGTTTTATTCTATATTAGTGTAATAACTCACTTAATCCCCACAGTGGTCTTGTAGGTATGTGCTATTACTCTCCACATTCAGGGAAACCGAGGAACAAAAAGATTAAATAACTTGCTCAAGATGTCACAGCGAATATGTGGTAGAGCTGTGTTGTCTTGTCTTGTTCTAGAAATTTCCCTCTTAGCCAGTGGCTCATATTGCCTATTATTTATAGCTCTAGAGAACATTTAAATTAAAAAGAAAGGAAAAAGAATCAGTAATTAAACATACTCCTTTTTGGGGGAGGGGAGGAGATACCTTTTGTTATGCTTTTGAAGATAATTTCATCTTAGTCTTAGATCCCATCAGAGCCACCACATTATACAAATCCAGGGGGCACTATTCAGTTCGTAATGTATGTGAATGGCGCCCTTGGTGGTGGACAGCACCCTGACTGCCTGGTTTTATGCAGTGGCTGAGTTCCGGTAGTAGATACTTAGCTAGCCTGAAAGATAGAAACAAATTGCCATTCATTTGGGAGGTATTTGTCTCAGTCATGTGAAGTGGTACCTTACTCCAATGAGGATAATATCCACTGGATACTTGAACACCAGAAGCCTAATCCAGTCTAGTTACAAGATCTCTCCATTCTTAATTAAGCTAATTAAAGGTTTGAGATGTACTAGAATTGGATCTTTTGGGGTACTGTTATTTCTTTGGTTTACCCTTCTTTCTTACCTTTCTTTCTTTACCCTTCTTTCTTACCTTTCTTTCTTTACCCTTACCTTTCTTTCTACTCACCCAGCCATTCTCCATTTATTCCATTTATCTGTCCATTTAACAAACACATATTGAATACCACTGTGAGCAGGTCACAGTAATAGAGGCTCAACTTTTAGGGGTAAACTGGTTACCTTTCCTGCTCTCGGGGAGTTTATAGTATAGTAGGCAACCACTATAACTAACAAGAGGCAGGTGTAAGAGAGTAAGGTAAATCCCACAGTAGGGTAAGCCCAGGACTATATGACATACAAGGACAGGCACCAAGCTCAGTCTTGAGACCAGTGAATCAATGTGACTAGGAAGTGAAATAAAAAAGAGAGACAAAAGGAAAAGCAGCGGAACCTCTTTCCTAGGGAGAATCAGGAAACATCTACTCATGTAACCATGGGCAAATGACTCTATTGAACATCTCTAGGCTTAATTCCTCTTTAAAAAGGAGTCTTTATTAGGGGTTTAATAGACCCATTAAGCATCTTAATATCCCAGGGCCAGTCCGAAGATAATGTAATCCTTCGCCCAGTGCTCTCTCCTTATGACTCCTCAAGAATAGACTACTCATGTTTTTGAGTCTTCTGACATATTTAAAGACAACAACAACAATAAAAACCAGTGCTACAGCAAAAGATAGGACATGGTTTTAATGTTTGCAGTTAATCAATACTTTTAACATACACATAGCAATGCAGTATAATTGTGCTGTTCATCAATTGCAAGATGTATAAAGCATTAACTCAAAGTACTCTAAAGGCAGTATAGTCTGATAATAGACCCCAAGTTCAAATACTTATCATTCCTTTTAGTGTATCTTTGTAACTGTAGACTTAACTTTATTTGACCATAACAAAAGTCTAAATTTAAGGCTCTTCATGAATAGGAGACCTGGGTCAAAGATCTTCTTGCCCCTTCCCCTCCTCGGCAACCTCAGTAGGTATGGGATGCTACGAAATGACTCTTTGGACCAAGGTTTGGCTCTTTCAGATCCAGGTTCAGTTGCTTGTTAATGGAAGAAGCCAAAGTAGGGTAAGTAACAGTCATCCAAGGATTATCTAAGCAGCACGATGGGCCCTTCCAGAACCCCAGTTGTACCAGGGCTCAGCCTTCTCATTGATTGTATTTCTCACACTCCTGAAGGAGAACATTTAATTCCTTGGACCATTTCTTTGGAGGTTGCCACATTTCTAGTTGGGACTTCTCTCCTCCCCTGACCTCTCTATTGGAAGTGAGGCCATACTATCCTCTTAAGTGCTTTGCTTTGAAAAGTGAGACAGAATTTGGTTATACTAGAAATGAAGTCATTTTCAAGGTCAGCCAGCTTGAAAGATTTATTACTCTGGCTTTCTAATTGTAGTTGCTGTACATAAATGAACTTGACATTTTTCTCCTTTCCTGTCTCATAAGATAAGGTCATTACAAACAGACCTTACAGGATTGTCAAGTTACAACTTCTGTATTCTTAGTTTTCATCATCAACTGATTTGAGGGATGCACATTCCTTATTTCCGTCTCTACATGGTTTTGCACAGTGTCAACATCATTTAATTAGTGATATGGGGGGGGAAGCACATCTATTTCACAGGAATTTTGAAAAAAATGTTGCCTAAGTTGTAGATAAAATATTCTCTAGATATATGACTTGAGAATGAGACATCCTATAAAACCATCAGATGAACTGAAATTTGGTGTGAGTTCTGATGGTTTGGTGCGTGACTATAAATAAGTCTGAGAATCTACATGTTTTTGCCCCAGTGGAAAATTTGTGGCTAATATAGATTGTGTTGAATTTCAGGTTTGCTGCTTAATCTAGTCCTCACATAGGCTACCTGCTAAAAGGTGGGCATTCAGCATCCTTCATTAGGCTAGAATCAGACACCCCATGCAAATCCACCACCGTCTGGGATCCTTCGGGGGAATTTTGTACCTTCTCACTATAGATATGGATGATTTACAAACTGAGAAGCAAACTGTCAGATACAACTAAAAAATATGGTATGTTTAGGGAACATGGAGTAGTTGAAAACAATAGCTTGTTGATACAATTCTTGCTGCTTTTTTTCTGAATTCATGTTGTATGTGTTAGGGGCCTGGCCTGGCATGGCACATCAGCCTTTCTCCTTTCCTCTGTTCTTTCCTCCCTCCCACTGTCCTTCCCTCCTTCAATTTCTTACCCCGTCTCTCTTTTTTTCCTTTCCTTAGACCACAGACTGGTCCATTTCTTCCCCTTGTTCCAGACTCTGGCAGTAGAGCACAACACTCACTGACCATTAAAGGAGCTAGGTGTATTTGGGTTCTAACAGAGACCTTTAAAAAAAAAAGTTAAGGTAGAAAATAAATAAAACACATGTAATAAGTCACGTAAGTCTTAAGTGCATAGCTTGATGAATTTTTACATCCATGTGCACACCCACATGTCTCTCTCACACACACACACATATGTAACCATTACCGAGATCAATATACAGAACACTGAGTGTTCTAGCAGGCTCGCTTGTGTTTCCTCCCATTGAGCACTTCTCCTCTCTCCCAGAGGTAATCATGATTCTGACTTACCCCCCTAGATTATTTTGCCTGCTCTTGAATTTCATATAAATACAGTATGTATTATTTTGTTCTAACTTCTTTGTCATCCACATTGCTTGCATGTAGCAGTAGTTTGATTTTTTGTTGTTGTGCTGTCTAGTCTTACATTATATGAATGTACCACCATCTTTATCCATTCTTCTGTTGATTTAAACTGTCTCCAGTTTTTAGCTACTGCTGGGAACTTTATTTCTTTTTTAAAAATTAATTAATTATTTTATTTATGGCCGCATTGGGTCTTTGTTGCTGCGCGCGGGATTTCTCTAGTTGCAGTGAGAGGGGGCCACTCCTCGCTGCGGTGCACGGGCTTCTCACCGTGGTGACGGCTCTTGTTGCGGAGCACCGGCTCTAGGCGCGCGGGCCTCAGCAGTTGTGGCTCACGGGCTCCAGAGCGCAGGCTCAGTAGTTGTGGTGCACGGGCCCAGTTACTCCGCGGCATGTGGGATCCTCCCGGACCAGGGCTCGAACCCGTGTCCCCTGCATTGGCAGGTGGATTCTTAACTACTGCGCCACCAAGAAAGTCCTGGGAGCTTTCTTATATAAGTGGATGTATGCACTCATTTCCTACCTAGGATTGTTGGTTCCCTGTGTAGGCATATGTAGGCATAAGCGGCTCAGCTACAACAGATATTACCAAACAGATTCCAAAGTGATTGTACCAATTTGCACTAGTACCTACATGCGTGAGAGTTCCAGTTGTTTCTTGTCCTCACCAACATTTGCTATTGTCAGCCTTTCCAACGTTTTGTCATCCTGGTGGATGTGCAGTGGTATCTCATTATGATTTGAATTTGCATTTTTTCTGATGTAGAATATTGAGCACCTTTTCAAGTGTTTATTGTCTATTTGGAGAGTTTTTTTGTGTGAAATACCTGTTGAAATCTTTTCCCATTTTTCTTTTTAATTGGGTAGTTTGTCTTTTTCTTGCTGATTTGTAGAAACAGCTGGGTTTTAATCCTGACTCTGCTTCTTATTAGTGGTGCTTGGGCAGGTTGCCTCACCTTTTTGAGCTGCATGTATAGGATGGGTCCAGTAATACCTGTTTTATAGGTTGTGGTGAGGATAACTTGAAGAAGTGGATGTTAATGACTAGCTGTGGTTCCAGGCACAGAGAAGGCATGGGTGACTAGTATCTAAATTGAGAAAAAAAGCTATTCTAATATCAGATGAGCAGCCCATTAAGATATTTTAATATATTTCTTTCTCTTTCCCAATGTCCTCTTTTCTTTTTTATATTAGTAGCACAAAAGGAAAGACAGTGGCCATATGCATAATACATAGTAGGCCAAAGTGACTGATCTCTTACAAAGGATCACTAGAAGTCGTATCTATTCTCCTAAGAATTTTGTGCTTGCAACTGGGACAAATGAGAACCAGAAGAGAGTTTCTGAAAAGAAGAGAATAAGATAAAATGCAGATGTAGGACCCAATTAAAGAAATCTGCCTGCCCTGGGTAGTGGTGGGAAGCATGTCTTTTATTTCCTCTTTCTTCTTTGTCAGCCAGCTTCTTGAGACTTCGTTTCCTCATTTTCAAAATAGGAGTAACAATTACTTCCTTAAAAGGTTGTCAGGAGGCCCGGCACAATCTTGGTCTCCTGTAACCACTTCACATCTGGAGGATTCTGGGATGCGTCACGGTCATGGTGATAGCGCTAGCCGTGATAGGATGGTGGTGATGGTGTTGAAGATGCTGAATGGACCACTTCTGTTAGGAGGCTTGTTGCCAGCCCAAGTGTATCGCTGTTGCAGGGGCGGAGGCAATGGCTGTTTCAGGGAGTAGTGTGAGCTGCAGCATGAGGTGGGAAGGCCAGAAGGGGGAAAGAGTCCTCTACTGTGGGCGCACCCCGCACAGGATGCCCATTTGTATCCCAGATTCGTGTATGTTGGAGTTGATATGGGCATCCCAAAGCATATTCCTGTGATGGATTATATATTCCTAAAATACGTAGAAATCAGAAGAGGAAACATATCCTAGTGACACAGGCAGTTCCTGAAACTCGCCTTGAACACCCATATCAGCAGTGACCAGAACCTGGTTTCAAGGGAACTTCCTGGAAAAGCAGCCTCCTTTCAGACTTTCAGACTGCTGACAGGCGCAGGGTTGTGACTGCTGAGTAAACACAGGCTTTGGATGTGGACAGAACTAGGTTTGACAAACAGCCCCTCCATTCTCTGGCTCTGTGATCTCTGATAAATTACTTCCCGGAGGTTTCCTAATTTATAAAATGGGGACAATAGTACCATCCCAATAGAATTGTGGTGAGAGTTGAGTGACATAATACATAAGAAGCACCAAGAGAGGCCCTGGCAGGTAACAGGTGCTCAAACTGCAGAAATATATCCATGTATCTGATGAGTCGCCGTGCACACTCTATTTCCATGACAACTGTTTAGTGAGCAGAGTGGAGTGATGCAGAGGAGGAGAGGGTCTTTCGATGTAACCAGGAACACTTGCTAGACCTTATCTCTGGGTTGTGGATGAATATGGGCTTTCTTGCAGGATTTGGCCTCTGTAATTCTTCCACTACAACGTTTAGTGTTAGAGCAGTTACAGTTGAGATAAGTCTGCTGTGTGACTCAGGCACCATCAAGGCCAAGTTGGACAATTTATAATTTACTAACATAAGGCCCACTGATAGGCACATTCAAATGGTGCATGCTGTAGGCTTAACTCATTCTGTCTTCCTCATTAACTCTGATCTGCTGAAAGCCCTTCAGCACACCCTAAAGGTAGGATAGGATAGGCCAACTGGAAAGGACTAGTTGGCCCCCATGGGCGAATTTTTCTTTTATTGTCAGCTCTTGGGCTCTCTATCCCTGAGTCTTTGCATATCTGCAAGAAGATAAGCACTCCCTACAGTGGTGCCCCGCCCCCAAGAAGCACACTTGCCTTTCACATCACACTCCCTGGCAAATATCAAATCTGTGTTTCATGCCCCCTTTACTTACTTATTGTGACAGATGTATTCAGAAGCTCATTTGGCTGGTACATGAGTATAGTGACAAGTTCTAACATGCACATGGTGAATATACTGTTGGGAGTCCTAATTTGTGTTCTGAAGGCAGCAGGAGTCAAAAGACACAAAGATGATACTGTAGGTTCAATGTTAAGTTGCACAGCTTCAAGGAGGGAGGGGTGTGGTCTTGTAAAACAGGTCATTTGTAGACAGATATGGTCATACAAATGTAAAGAGCCAATTTTGAGAGCATCCCTTGTGCAATCAAAGTCTGAGGTTCCTGGAACTTTGATCTTTGATTGTGCATTGCAGGATCATTCTTCTTCTTTAGGTATGTTAAATTGCATATTTGCATTGCATGAGCCATTTTCGGTTGTAATAGCTGGAAGCTTGCTTTTTCTGCATTTTCTTGGAAAACCTGTAGAAAAAGCTCATTTGTGTTCCATCCAAGAAGATGGTCATCTTTCACACCTTGAAGAGAAGTAATGCTAGAATTGTGGCACTTGAAGGTAAATGTTCCATGTCTGCCCTATTTCCATTTCTTGTTGAAGAAAGCCATAAGGATTCTGTTGATTTCCCATTTGCTGTTTGATCCCCCTGTTGACTTACAAAAGCCAGAGAATTGTCAATGGAGTTGTTTCTTCATAAAGGGGTCTCTTCCTCACACTTCCGTGGCAACTCAAGTTAAAATCCAGCTGGAAAATACTATCTCAAGCTGATATATATATTTTTAATGGTGGAAATCAAAGGTTATTATAAGGAAAATACCCATCTCTTTGGGTATATAAATACCCAAAGCTAAGTGATACGTCATTTATCTTTGACATATGAAAGTCATTATCTTCCATAAGTCATGAAAAAACATGAACAATAGAAACTCCAATATCACTCTTCTCTTACATGTTGATCTTATTATATTCAGGCCCTTTGGTCACTTTAAAAAGCATCAGCTATAAGGAGACACTTCTGTTTTCCTTCGTAACACTATTTTCCTTAATAACCAAAATATTTATTATTTCTTATAATCATTATAAACTTATGTCCATATCTAACTAGACATCATTTTCCAGACAGAACTTGGCTGCAGAATCTAAACAACACAGATTAAATTATTATCATTTGAAGAGCATTTTTCATTTTTATCAGTATCTCCCTTGGTCTGTTAGCACTATTATTTCTTGATTCTCAGAAAGTAAGAAATCAATAATTTTTTCTGCATTTGGCTGTTGTTGAACATAGATGTAGATGTTTAATGTGGTAGTTTTCTTTTTTCCTGGGAAGCTGTTAATTCATAGATGTATCTTAAAATTAATGACATCTTAGAACTAAGAAAATTTTGGTGTTATAGAAATTACCAGGCTACCGCTTTAGTTCCTTAGGAATTTTGCCTACAATTAGAATAAATCACCATTTGGTGGCAATAATACTTCCCTCTTATCTACCCTCCATGGTTCACTCAATGGCACGGAAAATTTAGTCCAGGTCTCCAGTGAACACCTTAATTTTTTTCATTCCAAATTAATTTTTCTCTTATGTAAGCAATACATACCCATTTTTCATTAAAAACAAAAGCATCACAATAAATTTTAATATCCTCTTTAACCATCCCACCCTCATACTGTTTTCATTTGTCTTCCCCAAAGGTGACCATAGATTGCCATTTAAAATTATTCCTCTGGGATATTTTTCTAATCATTCATAAATATATATATGAATCCACAGAAAATGGATAATATATAGTAGAGCGAGAGTGTGTGTGTTTGGATTAACATAAAGGGTACCACAGTCTTCTTTGAAAGTCTTCGTAAAATCTGTCTGTAAAGCATCCTGGCCTGGGACATGATATTTTCCTTATGAAAGCTAGGAAAAGGGGGTGAGGAGATAATTCTTTAACTTCATTTCATTTTGGTTACAGTCATTGCTCTACTCAGGATTCCTACTGCTTCTTGAGGTAGTTCCATTAATTTATTGCCCTCAAAAATGATCTATTCTAACTGGACTTTGAAATTAACTGGTATAAAGCTGTACATGGTATTCTCTGATACATGAAAATAAATCTCATATATTTTTAATGCCACCTTGTTTGCTCTAAAGTTGATTTATTTTGTGATTTCTCCCCACCCTCCCCAACCCAGGGTCATATTTGCCAAAGGCTTTTCAATTTGATCGGTCCTGTCATAACAATAGCTTTTTCTCCTGATTTTTTCTTTATTGCCTACAGTTACCTGTCTATAATTCTACCTTAATTTCACTATTCCCTTTTTCTACATTTTAGAAACAACTTCATGGAAATTTAATTCACATAGTGTACCATTCACACCGTTCTCAAAAATTCAGGGTTCTTTAGTGTATTCACAATCTAATTTTAGATGTTTTTTATCTCCCTCCAAAAGAATCCTAGACTCATTAACAGTTACGCCCCATTTCCTCCCAAATCCCATAGCTTCAGGAAACTACTAATCTATTCTCTGTCTATAAATTTGCCTGTTCTGGACATTTCATATCAATGAAATCATACAGTATGTAGCATTTTGTGTCTGGTTTCTTTAACTTAGCATAATGTTTTCAAGGTTCATCCAAGTTGCAGCATGTATCAGTACTTCATTCCTTTTTATTGCTGAGTACTCTATTGTATGGATAGACCGCATTTATTAATTCATTTGTTAGTTGATGGACATTTGGTTTGTTTCCACTTTGGGCTATTATGAATAATGTTGCTAGCAACATTCATGTACAAGTTTTTGTGTAAAGGTATGTCTTCATTTCTCTTGGCTATAGATCTAGGAGTAGAGTTTCTGGGTCCTCACCAGTACTATTTAATGATGGCCATCCTAGTGAGTATGAAGTGGTATCTCATTTTGGGTTTGATTGGCATTTCCCTAATGACTAATGATGTTGCACTTCTCATTTGCTTATTGGCCACCTGTGTATTGTCTTCGGAGAAATGTCTGTCCAAGTGCTGTGCCCATTTTTTAATTGTGTTATTTGTCTTTTTGTTGTTGAGTTGTAGGGGTTCTTTATATAGTCTAGATGCAAGTCCCTCATCAGGTATGTGATTTACAAATATTCTCTCCCATCCTGTGGATTGTCATTTCACATTATTGGTAATATTGTTTTCAGCACAAAACTTTTTGATTTTAATGTAGTATAACGTACCTATTTTTCCTTCTGTTGCTTGTGCCTTGGTGTCATTGTCTAACCCAAATTTACTCCTATGTTTTCTTCTAAGAGTTCTATAGTTTTAGATGTTACTTTTGGGCCGGTGATCCATTTTGAGTTACTTTTTATGTACGGTATGAGGCAGGTTTCTAACTTGATTCATTTGTATGTGCATATCCAGTTGTGTCAGAACTATTTGTTGAATTTTCTTTCGTGTTTTAAAAAATTCATTTCATTTTTATTTTTATAGCTTCATGAATAGAAAGCATAAGTTATTAATTTTCTGTCTCTCCTGTTCTCTAATAAATGTATTCAAGGCTATAATTCCCTTCTGTGTAGGCATCTAGGTCTATCCCACAGATTTTATTATTATTATTGATAATTTTTCCTTCTTTTTCTGTTAATTTCTGTTTTTATTGCATTTTACTCCATGAAGGTGGCCTGTATTATGTCACATAATAAAATTGAATATAATTTTATCCAAAGGACATTTCTATTTAAAAATACCTATAAAGTCTTTTTTTTCAACCCTATAGATGTATTATACTTCCTTTTACACCCAACAGTGCTCTGTACTTGGTATGTGCTAATACATATTGAAGGGAAGACATATGCAGAACAAGCCTTTAGAGGAAATCCACACCTAAATGTTAGAAATGATTGATGTGATAGTGATAACTAACACTTACTGAGTACTTTTCTCTGTGCCAGGCACTCATGTAAGTACGTTGCCCAGTATTTACTCGCTTAGTCTTCATAACGATCCTATGAGGCAGGAACTCTTTATTCCCATTTTACAGGTGAGAAAGTGGAGGTGTAGCAAGGTGGAGTCTCTTAGCCAATGATTCACATCAAGAGAGAGCCAGAGGGGTGGGTTTTGAACGCAGCTAGGGTGGCGCCAAATGCCACTGTGAAAACTACTACATTCTGTTGCCTCCCAAGTGGTCACTTTTCTACAACATTTAATTGGTCTGATTCCTAGTCATTTCTGTAATTGCTTTGAACACAGTCAGTCAAGGAAATTCTTGGCCCTTTTCTTTCAGTTGTTTGTTAAATAGTGTTGTAAAGAAGTGTCTACATTTTGCTGCCACTCTAAACTGTGCCCTCAAGACACTGCATAGCTCGACCTTAAGGTTTAGAAGTCAGACACCCAGGAAGGAAGGTTAGCCCAGGATCTTACTGATTTTCATTTTTTGTGTGTGACAAAAGAAAATTCAGAAGAAATGCGATTAAGCATCTCTCCTGGCTTAGGCTGGAGACCACACAAGCTCAGAGAGTCTCAGTTTTTGAGATCAAGTATCTACACTGATTAAAAACCAAGTAGATTTTCATGGAATCTTTTCATTGTGCCTCACTTATACATAGAGAAACCTGGTCTCTGGAGCTCTAGTTGAAAATAATTTGTTATTGTTAGGCGTATTTCCAAACCAAATTAGGGCTATTTTTCTCCCCTTATTGAAGATTGGAGAGCTACATCCTTGAATACTTATTGAATAAAAATTCCCTTCTTTCTTTCATAAAGAGAATGGCTTTTATATTTTTGTTCCCATCAGTGCAGTCTCTAAGCAGATTCCTAGCAAAAGAGCAATTTAATTTGTTCCGCACAATCATTTTCTTGTGGAAAACTAATAACACACAAATTCCATTTTTCAGCATTAGGTTGTAGCTAAAGGCTTTTGAGAGTTTTATGTGGAATCAGCTTTCCTTTTTCTTTCTTCTTTTTTGATGATGATCGAGAGGGGAAATGATGTAAATGTTCACATGTATTATGTACATGGTTGATAAAGAAACCAACCCCTTAAGTTTTTATTGTTTCTCACAAACCAAAAATGTAAGCTAATACTTTGCATCCAGCTCTCAAGGCCTTTCCATCTTCCTAAAAGTAGATGTGAGACAAGAATGAAGCCAACGAAAATGTTTTTCTTCCAAGGTGTCTCATTCACTGTTTCTGACTGCCGAGTGACATCCAGGGTGCTGGTGTGTGCATTTTGCTAAGCCCTGGGAGCTGTTCCGGTTTGCAGGTGTCCTCAGAAGTAGAAGATGGGGGCTTTCATTTTGTGAGTACTCTTTATATAGAAATGGCATCATAATAACAATGATAGGTGACATTTAGAAGCACCTTTTATGTGTGGTGAACTGTGTCAGGCACTTGTATATATTATCCTCACAAGTAGGTAGTTTTGGTACCTTTTACACATGGAGCAACAGGTGCAGACCTAGCAAGTAAGTTACCTCCGTGCCCAGAGCAGGAAAGTGGAGAGACGTGACTAGAACCCAGTGAGTCTGACTCCAGAGTTGAGTCTTTTGACCATCCTAAGTGACCAGAGGATGAGGAGCTTTAGAAATGCCATCCCTCCACATCCTGGTTTGTGCAGGAAACAGACAGCAAGACAGACGTGCACACAGTGACTGCTTACTGAGTAGCAAATATCGAAGGAACACATTTTGTTTTTTTCATCTGCTGCAAAACCCAGCCGATACTGCATTCAAAGGAAAGATTTATGTTACCTTGTGATCTGGATGGCTCTGCTGCCCTCTCACCTTTTCCTCCCTCATTGCACTTTACCGTCACATGAAATCTGGTCCTCTACGTTGAATCTAGGTTCCTCATTGCCCTTGTCCTCTCTTCCCGCCAGGAAGAGACATGTCCCTCGCTTCCTCCCTCACTTTTCTTATTTTCTTGTCATTCGTCCCCTCAGAACATTCCTCCTGCCCCGTTATCTCCTCCTGTCCGAACTGAGTCAGGAATTCTCCGAGGATGGTTGCACGTGGCTCTGTCACACCTGGGTTGGGGAAAGGCAGGCAGCAGACGCCTCCTTCCTTTGCCGGTCTGCAGGGTTCTCTGCCTTACAATGAGTGGCTGACGTTTCTAAGGACTGGCCATTTGACAATAGAGAAGAAATGTGTGTCTTTAGAGCCAGAGGGCTTTCAATAACGTTTTCTTGCTAGGGAGGGTGGGGTCTATAGGGGAGGGATGCGTCATCAGAAACAGAGTGGAGATGATACCACTAGGCTCTTACACATTGTTTCAAAGAGTGGATTTGAATGGCCCAGAGATAAGCCTTAAAGAAACAGCTTGATTCTCAACCAGTTTCCACCTTGAATTCTTGACGTGGCTATTCCTTGAAAGTAGATTTCACAAATTAATATGCTATTCTCCATCCACCTTTAACTCCAAGGAAAACTGTTATTTCAGACATCAGAGTTCTTATCTTTGAAATTTCATCCAGAGTTGACGAAGAGGCAGAAGGGCAGCAGTGGGTCCTACCTGAAGGCGCCTGGAAGCCTGCTGCCCCTCCCTCTTGGGAAGTCAGGGTTGCATCCCTCCCTCTTGGGAAGTCAGGGTTGCATCCCTCCCAAGAGAATCACACCCCCCCTCCCCGCCCCCCCTCCTCCGGCTTCCCCGACCCGTCCACCCAGCCTCCTGCGTCTTGCAAATGGAGCAGGCTCATTTCCCGCCTTTCCTTGGCCAGGGGCTCCCCCAGGACCTCGCGGGCGATGGGGACCTGGCATGCCTGGCGGGAGAGGCAGTGCCCGCCTCGCTGGGCTCCCGCCGCTCCGCAGGTGGGGCCCTAATCCCCCTGGCCTAGATATCCGGCAGCCTCTAGGAACCTGGGCTCTGTGATGTAATGCTCTTTTTTCACACTCCCGGCTTAAATACAGATGGAAATTGTTGTCATGTGTTAGAAATGTCGCCAGTAATATAAAAGGCGCAAGCTTGGGCATCTCCTCTCCCTTCTCGCACAGTCACCTGCTCCTGCCGCCAGCGCCTTCTTCCCTCGCAAAACCTCTCCGTGGTCAGGAGGCCGAGGTGCCCCCAGCTCGCCTAGAAAGGGGTTCGGATCCTCCCCCCCCTCCGCCTCTCTTACAGCCGCAGCAGAGCCGAGGACAGGAGTGGTGGGAGGCTCTTTCAGGCTCACAAAGGGAAGGATTAATCTTGGCGATTGGGCTGGGATTCGCAGGCGAGTACAAGTGGTCCAAGATCGCCCCCTCGCCGCCCCCGCAGGCGCCTGCCCACCTCTGGATTCGAACGATCCGCCCCTGGAGGAAGCCTGGGCACAGGCAGGAGGCGGCAGAGGCGCCCCGCCGCCCGAGGTTTGCGCTTGGGTTGTGGGAACATCCATGGAGGTGAACATGCCATGTGTGGTGTGTGGACCAGAGAGGAGGGACGGGGAGAAACCGGGCCAGCTTGGGAGGGCCAGATGGCTGTGGCTGCGTTCTAATTCACCGGGCAGGCCCGTTTGGCCGGGCAGGGCGGGCGCGGGACGGCGGGGGGAGAAAAAAAATCAGGGGTCAGTGGGTAGGGAGAGGCCGGGCTCTGGAGCAGATGCCTGGCGAACAATGGGGCTTTTGAAGGAGATGCTGGAGGAAGTGTGGCGCGCGCTTTGTATTGCCTCCTCCGCATTGCAGGTTGGAATCGGGCAGCTAAATTTTAATGAAGTGCATTCCAAAGTGTGCTCGTCAGCCTGGGCTTTCGAGCGAGGGGCTCGGCTGAATGGGGACCGGCGGTGGGAGGGGGAGGGGGCCGCAGAAATGAGTTCCCGATGGATGGTAGAGGAGGAGATGAAAGCCTGCTCAGTGTGGAGGGCAGGGGAAGGGATGGGGGGGAAAATCAATACGTCCCCGTGCATATTAATAGGCTCCAGCAGGTGTTGGGAAATGTCTGTTGCTGCATTGTTCCGGCGCCCAGGCTGGGGAAGGCCGGGGAGAGGCTGAGCTACTTCGTCCCCGGCGCGGTGGGCAAATGCCTTTGCACTTTGAAGGGCTTTACAAGCGACCGGGGAAATGAAAGGGGGAATGAGCTGCCGTACCCTCCTCCCGTTTTCCCCATTTTTAAAAGAAAGAGAGTACGTGCAGAAGGCCTTTTAAGTTTCCTGGAAATTAACATGTATGTATCAGAGCCCTGTCTCATCTAGATAAGGTATGCATGTCTGTGGGCAACCAGAAAATAGAAAGCAGGATCTAGAGTCTCTGGCTTGCTGAGTGCTTGGGAGCCGAAAGGCTCTTCTCTCATTTCTGGTTCTTGTAAGTGAATGGGCCAAGCCAGGAAGGCTGGGCAAGGGGGAGGCGAGTGTTTAAAGAGGCATGAAGCCTGGCCCTTCCCCTTCCCAAGTCCTCAGTCTGTCTGACCTGAGTACCAGGCAGCAGTGGAGTATGCAAGGAAGCTGTCATGTCCATGGTGTTGGAGCACAGACTTTGCCTCAAACACAAAGAGAATGGATTTGTTTCTGAGCCAAATTATTTGAGGGCATGTGAGCATACTTATAAGGGTTAGGAGGTATGTAGTGTCCTTTTCTCTTTCCTAGGGTTTACCATGATTTCACTTTGTCAATTGAGAGTCATTCAGGAGAGTACTCACGAGTGTGTGCTGACCAGAAAAGCCTTGCTGGTTTTCGTTGTTGCCTGTTGTGTTTGTTTGTTTTACACTCCTCTTGAATTCAGTGCTTTCAAAAGGTTCAGTCATGTTTGTTGGGGGCTCCAATAAAACTGGAAGCTTTTGCATGAGGTCATTACGACTTTTTCATATTAAAAATATTTGACTGGGGGTATGTATACAATGCACATGAACCCCATGTATATGCACTTAGCAACCCAAGAATAACATATTGTCTTTCTGGTTCTGGGAAAATAGATGCATTTCTTAGTTGAGAAAAACTTGTCTTTTATCACCTGTAAGGCTATTACCTTCTAAAAATTGGTGTTTTTTGATAACTTTGGAAGCCCTCAAGTATTGATTGGATATGCTTTTAGGTTTTTTTGTGATTTAACTTGCACTGGAACTTGTCAACAAGATGCAGCTCATCACTTGCCAATGAATTTTAGTGATGTTGAAAGCTTTAGCAGATGAATGGTATCAACAGAGACTTGATTCCTCCATTTCTCAACTGAGCAAACAGAAGCAGTCTGCTCTACCCTCCCAATATCTTTCCTCTTCTATTTTGGGAAAAGGGGATGGGCCAGAGGGAAAAGTTCCCTGCTGATGATACTGGTCTCTAACCCTGAACCCCCCTACCCGGACCCCACCAAATTAAATACTGAAGGTTACTCATTTGCATCCCTATGTAGTTTCTTTCTTAGGCTGTATTTCTGTGGCAGCAGTAAAAAAAAAATGTTTGGGTTTTGGTATTTGGATTTGTTGTGCTTGTAATAAAGAGATGTGGGATCAGCTTGTTGTTCTTTTCACTTAATTATAGCTCCTGAATGGGTCTATTGTTACCTTTAAACTTGAGTCTTACCTGCTTGCTGGTCTGTGCTGAGCAAAAACATGGGCAGTTGTGTTTATCATGCGACCCTCCCGGGGGAGACCAGAGCCCCACTGCCTTTTAAGTTAACTGAGGTCAGAAGAAGCAGTTTGTGATATGGCCCATGGTGTGTTTCCTGGAGCTACCAACCATGGAACCCAGGTTCTCTGAAAACTTTCAGGTAATAGTTTCATTAACAGAAAGGACCACCTCAACCCGGTGTATTTTTCCGATACCTAGGACTGTCTTTGTGATCAACAGCTGTAGCTCCTTGACATTCTTAAGTATAAGAAGACAAACTATGCCCGTGCATTAAAGGTACCACAGAAGCCATGACAGTAGCTGGTATTACTAAGGCACATGTGGCAGAGGCTTCTGATGGGGCGCTCCCTCTCTCCCCCTTATTTTCCATTCTCTCTTAGCATATGGATGTGGGAAGAGGAGAGAGCGAATGAGACTCCCAGATTCACAAAGGAGCCAATCACCTTGATTAAGTGATACCAGTGACTGAAAAATTAAATTGTAATTTCTGTTTGCCCCTATGCTGTGTCACATAAAGCAGGTGATGTGATATCAGTAGAGATTGCTGATTTAATAATCCCAATATGTATACAGATCCATGATCCTGGCTCATTAGGGTTGCTGTAGGGAAGAGAATTTGGGAGACACCTATAACTAAAGGTAAAAGGATTTCTAAAGGGAAAAGTAAACATAGAGATGATAGTACTAGAAAATCACAAGATCCACCCTCCATCAATACACCCAATACATGGGTGTATTTTCATGGCAAAATCCAGTTAGAAAATGGTGAACACCATTTTCTCAGCATATTTGCTTCTTCTTCTTTCTGAAAATGTTTTTATGTTGATAGTCAGACCCCAAATATTTGAATGTAAGCACATCCCTTGCAGTCATACTGACACCCTCTGGCACCAGAAAAACTGTCAGAGCATTTTAGAGAAGTCTGGTGGGAAGAAAAACCAGCAATGCCAACCATTAATTCAGTAATTCTGCTGATGGCTGTGTCTGACAGCCGGTCGGCTCTGGGTGACTTTTCGGCTTTTGGAGTATTATAAACACTAAGTGCAAAGATCTTGCTGGCTTACCGGGTCTTGATGCAAGTTTCTGCCCTTGGGAATCTCTAGCACAACTACATGATCAATTTAGGATGCCCACAGCCAGGAGAATTATGCCCAAACAGTGCCTCTGAAAGACTGTGATATGCCGTTTTCACTGATTTGATAAAAATGGCACTAAACCCATTCACTCCCCAGTAGTCTATGGAGTTGATGACTGAAGGCGATCTAGATACCTGTTTTTGTTTTTACCTGATAACAGTTCCAGAGCTGCTGTTGCTGATTTTTATTTCTTCTTCTAATGAGGTTGGTATCCCTTAAAGTTTCGATAGGCTGTCAGATTAAAAAACAGAATGGGGAAAATATTACCTAATTTTTACTAAGATGTTTGAGAAGATTGTAAGCATGAGAGTAAAGAGGAGGTCTTAAAAATGGATTACTAGGGCTTCCCTGGTGGCGCAGTGGTTGAGAGTCCGCCTGCCGACGTAGGGGACACGGGTTCGTGCCCCGGTCCGGGAAGATCCCACATGCCGCGGAGCGGCTGGGCCCGTGAGCCATGGCCGCTGAACCTGCGCGTCCGGAGCCTGTGCTCCGCAACGGGAGAGGCCACAGCAGTGAGAGGCCCGCGTACCGCAAAAAACAAGACAACAACAACAAAAAACAAAAATGAATACTAGGCTGAAGGTTCTTGAATGAAAAAAATTTGAACGTGTTGACATTTGTGGTTATCTAACCTGCAAGGGCAGCAAGAAAGCATAGTGCATGTAACTCTGTTTTGTGAGGTTTAGCAGTTTTGTCCCTGGGGGTTTTCACTATTTCTCTTTCTATATCCCAGTTCTAAGCCCAACACTTAGCTCGTAACATGTGTTCAACAAATAGTGGATGAATGAGTGGATGCATTGAGAACTTAGACCAGTCATTGTTAAGAACTTTGAGTTATTTCCTGGAGTGGAGCTACTCTTAGCAAAACAGAGCAAAAAGCACAACTCCATGAAAAATCATTTTAAAAATAAAAAAAGGAAACACCATTTTCCCTCATTTTTAATAACATACATTCTTTCCCACAAACCAGCTAGTTTTTCCTGTAGTTCTGTTGGAAATTTAAAAAGCATTTAGATTTCTACTCACCGTTTAATTGATCTTAAGTGCTGGGCTGTTCTCCTGATTAGAGAATCTCCTTTTCCCACGACCTGTCCCACTATAGTTGACCTGGGTTCTGAATTATCGCACTGGGTATACTTCTTTGCCGCAATAAAGATGAGATCAGTGGGAATATACAAATTTGACAACAACCATATTAAGTAACTTGCCTATGAGACAGAAAGTGCCATAATTTTCTAATTAATTGTGGAGCAATGCCAAAGAGAGTTGCTTTAAAAACACTTAACGATTGTAACAGAGACCTGAAAGGGAAGCAAAAAAGTCTAAAACGTTTAACTCCTTATTGTGAGGCTTAATACTCTAGTTTATGGAGGCCTTTGCTATTTCTTCTTTAAACCCTTTCATTCATTACTTATATTTTTACCTGGAGGTGGTCTCATATTAGAACTAACTTACTTTATAAACATTTGAGTGTCTACTGTGTGCTAGGCACTTTTTAGGTATTAGGGATAGCTCAGTGACCAAAACAGACAAAATCCCCCTGCCCTCCTAGAGCTTGTATTAGAATCTGTGTTAATTTAGTCCTAATAAGATCAGGGAGCAGGGAATAAGGTTGAAATGATTAGTTAAAATGAAATCTTGCAGCTGTGAGAAGTTTGTGCCTAAAAATTACTGTGGTTGGTAAAACTGAGGTTTGCTTGATTGCTTGCACAATGAAACAATGCAGTATAAAATTACACATGAGCCTCATTCTCTCCTCAGCCTTACTTCTCAAAAATAACATATTTTTAAATATAAAAATTTATATATATACATACATTTGGTTTCTCTCCCTTTTTACATTAGTATATACACACACAACTTTTTTTCTCTTTTTTCTTTCAAAGTAAATGGTATCACACTCTACATTCTGCTCGATCAATAACAACTTTTTTTCCCTATCTGAAATTGACACATTAATATGATAAAACAAATATTCCTACCTAATTCTTGGTAACAACGTCCTGGTAGCCAAAGCCCGGGCTTGAGGGTTGACGTAATCTATTTAACTATTACTTAGATGGAGAGATTTAACTATTTTTTCAGTATTACTAACAATGCTATAATAACTATCTTTGCACACTAGTAGCTTGGTTTTTCTTATTGCCATTACAGGTGGCCAACTTTCCACATTAGTACATGTATGCTTAGTTCATTCTTTCTAATAATTGGAACCTACATTTATTAGATGACTCTTTGCTAGGGCTGGTTCATTTTGTTCTCACAAAACCTGTAAGATACTCATTCAGCAAATATTTTTTTAGCAACCTTTAGGAACTGTTCCAGGTGCTTGGGATATTATTGACCAAAAGAGATAAAGATCCCTCGTGGGGTTTATGTTCTAGTCAGGGAGACAGACAATAAACAGTAGATGGACTCAAGTGAGTAAATTATTTTGTGTGTTAGAAGGTGGTATGGAGGGTAGCAGAGTGTAGTGAGGTGCTCAAGACCATGGAGATGGGGCATGCTGCAATTTTAAAACAGGGTTGTCAGGGTAGACCTCACCGGGAAAGTAGCATTTAAGTAGAAATTTGAATGAATGAAGGAAGGAGACTTGTGTGTATATGGGTGAGGTACAGATGCCCCGTGGCGGAAGTACAAAGCCCTGAGCAAAGGCCCTGTGGCAGAAGTGATACCTGCGTTGTGGGAAGAGTGGCTGGAATAGAGAGAATAGTGGCTAGAAGTGTGGAAGGAGAGGTCAGAGTGTAAGGGAGAGCAGATAGGTCATGCCAAGCATTTTAGACCATTTTAATTACTTTACTCAGAGTGAAATGATAGTCGTTGCAAGGTCTTGATTGGGATAATGACGTGCCTCGATTAACATTGGAAAAGTCTCACTTTAGGTCATGTGTTAAGTATATATGGATGGGTGGAAGCAGAGAGCGCAGGTAGGAAGCTGTTATGGAAATCCTGGTGCAAGATGGTGGTGGTTAGAACAGAGTAGTAGTAGTAATAGGGGTGGTGTAAGAAGTGGCTGGATATATTTTGAAAGTGTTCCCAAAACAGTTGCCTGATGGGTTAAGATGAGGGGTGTGAGAAAGAACAACAGGTTTTGTTTTTTGTTTTTGTTTCTTTTTCAACTGAACACCTTAAAGGATGGAGCTGCTGTTTGCTGGATGGGGAGAGCTGGGGCTGTGTCATCTCTTGGTTTAACATCTGGAGTTTCATTTTGGACTTAACTGAGTTTGAGAGATTTATTAGCCATGGAAGTGGGCTGTCAGGAACACAGTGAGCTTGGTGTGTGGAATTCATGGAGAACATCACTATACCATGATTTCCGTCATCATTCCCAGGTGTGGAATGCTAGAAACAGTGCTGAAAAGGAGCATCCTTGCACATATACCTGGGTGCCCAACTGTGAATCTTAAGTTAAACTGAAGGTGGCATCACTGAGTTTGAGAGTGTGTGCATTTTAGGATTCGAAAATACTTCCAGATTACTCTACCAAAAGAATTGTATGATATATGTTCCCATCAATGTGTATAAGAGTATTTATTTCCCTTCATCTATGCCAAAACTTAATATCGTCTTTTAGAGTTTTGCCACTTTGATAGGTCAAAGACTTTTTATAGCCTTTTACTACAAGCTCACGTGTCTTCCGGTCTCAGAAGCTCCATCCAGCTTCTGGAAGACGTAGAAATTTTCCATGCTCTCTGAAGGTTTGTACAATGGTGATGCAGGTCATACTTGGTAGGACAAACTAATTGCTTGAGGACTTAGCTCTCTGCAAGAGGATCTGACATATTCAGCATTGTTCAAGCAGCTAATTAAACACTAATGGGGAGACAAATCATGGCGTGAGAGGCTAGTAGTTCTGGGAAGCATCAAGTCATTGATTGTTCAATGCGCAGTCATAAGAATTGTGAGGGACCAGGGAGGGGAGAGACACAGAGGCCCTTGTATGTCCTGCCAAGGAGCCTGGAACTTATCCTGAGGGCAGTGGCAGTCTTAGAAGAGTTTAGGGTGGGGCATAACATGGTCTTACTTGTATCTTTTGAAAACCACTCTGGCAGACATCTAAGACAGGGTTGTCAAACTGTGATCCTCAGGCCACTGCCTGTTTTTGCTAAAGACGTTTTACTGGAACACAGTCCTATGTTTATGTATTGTTTATGGCTACTTTTGTGCTACAGTGGTACTGATAGTAGTTGAATCAGAGACTGTATGGCCTCCAAAGCCTGAACTATTTACTGTCTGGCCCTTTCCAGAAAAAGTTTGTCAACGCTTGATTTAGGGGATGAAATTAATGCAGCGGGGTCCAACAGGGAAGCTATGGCCAAAGTGAAAAGTTAAGGCAAAGGAGGAGGGGAGGCCCAAGAGGTATTCAGGAGAGAGAACTTAGTGAGTGATGGAATGGGAGATACAGGAAAAGGGAGGAGTCCAAGATGGCATGCAGGGTCCTGGGAAGAGTGACCAGGCAGACCGGAAGGTCATAAGGGAGCTCTCAGTGGAAATGTCCAGCAGAGTGCAAGATAAATGAGCCTGAGTATGGTATAAGTGGGTGTTCAAAATGGCAAGTTTGGACCTGTTTTCAAAGTATCTTGTTAATACATAAAAGTCCAGAAGCATCTCATCCTGCTGCCCCATCTCATATCCTATTCTGGAGATGCGTCCCTTCTCTGCCATTTTTGATCTTTCTTGACCAGTCAAGGATTGGCTTCATGTCTGTGCCCTTCAGGAAGCCTTCTCTGCAGACTACAAGCTGTCCACGCTGACCTATCCCTGCTTTGAACCCTTATGTAATATAGTGGAAATCCTTTTTGCCTACATGGTTCTTCTCTCAAGTAATCATTTCTCATTTCCCTATCTAGGTCAGAAATTCAAGGAGAGTTTCCATGTCTCAGGCATTTTTGTGTGCCTACCAGGCCTACCATGAAGTCCCAAATTGGGTGTATAAATGTTTATTTCTTATTTACAGAATAGTCAAATGATGGGACAAAGCAAACTTATTCCACCTCAAATATCATTCATCAAAAATTTATTGAAAAAATAAAATTTATTGAGTACATTGTATATGCCAGGCACTCTGCTAGGTATCAGGTGTATAATGATTACCCTCATGGAACTTTATTTTAATGGAAGATAGAAAAGCTGTTACCCTCTCTGCTCTTCTAATTCATAAAACTATAGAGCATAATATTGCAAGAGAACTCTGAGATTGTATTCTTGCTCAGCCCTCTTATTTCACGTATGTTTAAGCTGTATAGAGGTAGAACTTGAACTGCCCATCTCACCAATAGAATGGTGAGGCTTTCATCTGCGTTGTTCAGATTGAACAGTGTGATTTGGTTTCCATTCAAGAGCATAGTAATTCATTGTTTTAATGCACTTTTGTATATAGGGAGTTGCTTGTCATCTTTATTCTGGTGAGTGTCCATTCTAAAGTGGTTATTTTTTTTTCCCTGCTATTAATACAACCCTACCAGACTTGTGTTTTACTGCAAAAGCTCTGCCTTAATGGGGTCAAATTTAGGGAGGAATGCTTCACCCTTGTTCCCATTTTATTCTCATATAACATACTGATATCTGTATTCTTGGAAACTGACATGGAAAATGAAGGAACACAGAGTCTCTGGCAGCTTCCTGTTTTCATGTTTACAGGAGTTGAAAGGCATCGATTTTCATTTCATGCTTTGAATTACTTGTAGTATAGGTTTTTAGAGAGTCTTTGGTAGGCAGATGTGCCTGAGCTCTGGGTCTGTTCACAGAGGAGCCTCTAAGGAAAGCAAGAGAACAGGCTCTCAAGCCCCAGGGAGGGGACCATATGTGTGCTGGGGAATTGAGGTCCGAGAGCCTTGCTCTCCCAACAGTGCCAAGGGGAGCTGCTCTGGCTTGCCAGGAACTTCGTAAAGTGCTTGCTGATCGAGTGCTTTTGCTTGGTGTCTTTGTGCTATGATATGTCATGCAAAGAAGTGGAGTAGAAGGTGCGGCTAATATTCCAGTGACAGTAAAAAAGCATCAAGGTAAAGAGATATTTGGGGTCCCAAAGATATCTTATTGGGGAATGGCAAAAGATGTCAAAAGGAACTAACTGTGACTTTGATAGCAAAGCACTGACCCAGCAGTAGATGAGGATGGAAACTCCCAGAGCAATTGACCAGGTTATTCCTCTGGTGCATCTTCCCTAATGGGAAACCAGCAAGCCTTTGGAAAATTACAGCTTCATGACAGTTTCTCCCCTGTAAAGACATACATTAGCTACAGCAGATTTTGTGACATTACAGACTGAAGAGAAACCTGCCTCCCCCCATCCCAGAAGCTCTCCTGCACCACGTTTTTGTATTTTCCAGTATCCAGAGTGAAGGTTCTGAGGGGGAACTGTTCTACTTGCCAACTAGAAAGAAGGTGTTAAACAAAAAAAGTCTGTTACTTGCCTGTTGGAAAATATGTATGTTCCAACATTTTGTCTTTAAGAAGACTACTTGTAGTTTGAGATGGCTGTAACCTAGGTGAGTTTTAAGTATTTTAATGCATCTATGTTTAATTTCTCATGTTGAAATGACAATTTTTTGAAGTGAATTTTATTTACCATTTAGAATTTACTTACAATAATGTTTGCTCTTTTTGCTGTATAGTTCTCTGAGTTTTGGCAAATGCATACAGTCTTCTAACCACCTTTCCATTCAAGATACAGAATAGTTCTGTGTCCCCCACCCCCACCCCGCCCTGGGGCAAAATTCTTTCCTCTTACCCCCCACCCCCACCACCTTTTTGTGGCCACACTGCGTGGCACGTGGGATCTTAGTTCCCCGGCCAGGGATCAAACCCGTGCCCCCTGCAGTGGAAGCACAGAGTCTTAACCACTGCACTGCCAGGGAAGTCCCTCCTCTTACCCTTTCATTGTCAGTCTCTTCCTCCACCTGTAGGCAACCATCTATTTTCTGTTCTTAATAATTTTGCCTTTTCCCTAATGTCGTATAAATGGAATCATATAGTATGAAGCTTTTAGATTTAGCTTCTTTCACTTAACAAAAGGGATTTCAGGTTTATCCATATTGTTGCTGGTATCACATTTGATCCTTTTTCTGGCTGCATAGCATTCCATTGTATGGATGTACCATGGTGTGTTCATCCATTCACTAGCTGAAGGACAGTTGAGTTCTTTCCAGTTTGGGGGGATTATAAGTAAAGGCAATAAAGGAGCTTCCAAAGGAAGCAAGAGAACAGGCTCAGAGCCCCAGGGGAAAAAATCAAAGGTGTACTGGAGAGGTTTTATGTAAACATAGGTTTTCGTTTTGCTTGGGTTAATACCTAGGAGTGAGATCACTGGGTCATGTGGTAAGTATGTGCAACTTTATAAGGAACTGCCAGAGTCTTTTCCACAAAGCTGTACCATTTTGCATTCTCCCTTAGTAATGTTTGAGAGTTCCAGTTGCTCTGCATCTTCACTAGCACTTGGTATTGTCAAATTTAAAAAAAGGTTTCTCCCCCCTAGACTTTCTAATGCATAGTGTAGGGGTATTTCATTGTGGTTTTAACTTGAATTTTCCAAATGACTAAGATATTGAACATGTTTTCATGTGTGTATTTGCCATCCATATGTCTTTGGCGAAGTATCTTTTATCCATTTTTTAAAGTAGAGTTTTTTTAAATCACAAATTTTAATGGAATGCACCAGGTGTCACTCAGTCTTGCTAACATTTGGCTTGCCTGATTTTTTACAAAATACCAAAAGTTTGATACTTTCAAACATTTATAAACATCTTATTTTCTTTTTTTAAATTGAAGTATAGTTGATTTACAATATTGTGTTAGTTTCAGGTGTACAGCAAAGTGATTTATATATGTATATATGTACTTATGTGTATATATATATATAAGAATCTGAAAAAATATATCTATAAAGAATATCATATTCTTTTCCATTTTAGGTTATTACAAGATACTGAATATAGTTCCCTGTGCTATACAGTATAAACATCTTGTTTTCAAACGTTAAGCTTATGACAGGAATTAGTCAATTCTGGACTTACATCTTGGCTCTGTCATTTACTATCTGGCTGACATTAGCAAATCATTTGACCTCTGTAAGATTCAGTTACTTCATCTGTAGAATGGTCTCAATGCCTAATGGCTGATGGGTGTTAGGATGAACTTAGCTAATTGCATAAACACAACATGTAGTAGGCATTCACCAAATAATAATTCTCCTTACAAATATCAGTATCACTGACTCAGGTGAACTTATGTAGGCAGGTCCACGTTATCCATTGTAGCACCAGTGTCTAGTATAATACCAAGTGCATGAAAGGAGTGAATGAAGTGGTTGAATGAATAAATGAGTCAAGGAAAGCATGCCTACTCTTTATACTCAACTCACCAAGGATATCACACATATAGTTTTGTGAGGCCCTGTCTTGAATCTAGGTGTATTTGCTTAATTGTAGCTCTATTACATTTTCCATTTATTTTAGTGCTATAGCTCTTGATATCTTTTTACCCATGCACTTCAAATTTATTTTTAGGGAGGCTGAGGGTATAAGGATTTGGGATGTCACATGATTTTCTTCTTCTTCCCTCTGTTTTTATATGCTTTTTCAAAGGTCAAAGAACCATGACCCATGACTCATTCTTAGGCTTCTGTCCCACTTGAAAGGGATACTTGCAAGTAATTGCAGATAAATCTATGGCTTCCCAGCTTTGTGAAACTCTCCTTATCGCTCGGTTCTGCTGGAGGTTGCTGCCAGTGATGTCTTGGCTGTTTTTTGGGTAGTGGGTGTGTGTAGGCTGGTCTTTGCCTTCTCCAAAAAGAGGACCTGTAGATAGAGCGTCTGAGTTCCTATAACCTGACCCCATTTTGAAGAAATTGCTGACTTTGGCAGGGTGCTTTCAGAGCCTCACCCATTCCAGAACTGGTCTGAAAAACCATTGTTCCAGCTGGTTGCTGCTTAGTCAGCTGTTAGAACCGGCCCAGAAGATCTCATTCTGTAGGCTGAGCAATATTGGAAACCAACGTTCCACCCTAAAGGGAGGAAGTTAACATTAAACCAGTTTGCTCTCTTCTGAAGAAGTAGCTTTTCTAGGTTGTGGGAAATGGAAACAAGGGTGGAGAATGTCCGAGTCTGGATGCTCTGTGATGTGTTCATTATTTTATGTTCCATCTAGCTTCGAACTTCACACCACTGTCGCTGTGGAAGGTTCTCCAAATTGAACTGCCTTTCATATTCTGGTAATCCATTTCACCTTTGAGAGTCTAGTAGAGGCAATAATCTCATCTTTGAGGAGAAAATGACGAAGCTCTTCTTGGTATAGATTTTCAAAGCAGCTCTCACACTTGGTAAATTCCCACCTAACCTAAATGTGTTTTCAGTTCTTCTTCATTAAAAAGTTGGTTAGAACATTCCTTCTAGATTTTACAGAGTCCTCTTCTTCTTAAGCCTCATCTTGGTTGTATCTATTAGACCCCTAAGAGCTGGCCTATTGGGGTGCAATTATAATGAGGAGGTAAATACACTTGAACTTTGTCCCGCTCTAGCCCTTTCCTGTTGCTGTTCATTTGTTTTGGTGATATTGGCATAGCTGTTTCAAAAAACCTTGCAGTCAGCGCACACTTGCCCTTGCCATTGGTAAGAAACCCCACTATAAGAAACTTAAGGAAGTTGATGGAATTCAGTGAAATGGGTTCCAGTTAGAGGTCAGAGAAACATGTATTATTTTCAAATAGCAGAGACAGGTTAGCTCTGTCTTAACTCAGCTGTCCTTTCACGCTGTGACATTGCTTCATTTAACTGCCTTGCAAGGAGCATGTTTTTGAACCTGAGAATAATGCAAGTGATGTCATTATGAGTTAGAAGTTGTTTTTAAATTAATTATAATACCTTTAAATGGTGCTCGTCTGAGAACAGCAGTAGCATCCTGAAAGAGAAAGAACTTAACTTCCAGACTTGGGCTGTCCACTGTGGTATGGTAGCCAGTAGCCACGTGTGACTGTTGGAGCATTTCATACGTGACCAGGCTGCGTTGAGATAAGTTGTCCATGTAGAATATATACCAGAATTTGAAGACTTGGTACGAAGAAAGAAGGTAAAATATCTTATTAATAATTCTTTGTTGATTTTATGTTGGAATTACAGTGTTTTGGATATATTGGGTTAGGGTAAAAATTTAAACAATGTTAAATTTATTTCACTTGTTTCTTTTTACTTTCTTCAAACCAGTTTTAATTACAGTTAATTTACAATGTTGTGTTAGTTTAAGGTGCACAGCAAAGTGATTCAGTTATATATATATATATATATGTATGTATTTTAGATTCTTTTGCATTACAGGTTATTACAAGATACTGAATCTAGTTCCCTGTGCTATACAGTAGGTTCTTGTTGATTATCTGTTTTATAGACAGTAGTGTATATCTGTTAATCCCAAACTTCTTTTTAATGTTACATGTGTAATTTAAAATTTCATATGTGGTTCCCATTACGTCTTTATCAGACAGTGCTGAGCGACTGAGTATGACAGTGGTACCCTTCATTCCAAAGGCTGTAGGTGTCGTAGTCCTGTCTCGTGGCAGTGTTCATTTGCTGAAGTGGCCTCTCCATCTGTGGAACGTTCACATTTGTGGAGCAAAGCCTGTGAGAGCTGTGGTAGATCAGAAGCACTGGAAGGTAGGTAGGTGATGGCTAAGGTTTCTTCCCTGGATAGTTGGGCTCATGGCAGCCTTAGTGTGACATTCAGGATAGAGAAGTGAGGTCACAAGGTCAGCGTGTGAAGGGAAACCCCAGCAATTTCTCTGGAGCAGCTTGCTTTCCACAGGAGTTTTACTTGACCTTGTTTTCGTGCTTGGTATCCTCGCACATTGGTTAGGCTGTCTGTGATGTGATGAGCTGAATAGGAATTCTGGAGGGCTGCCACCTGAAGTGACGCGCTTCCGTGCCATGTTTAAAATCATCCCTTTTGCTGATATTCCTGAGAATATTGAGGGAGGCCTGTGTGTGGTGCTGCCACCTGGGACTTTTTCTGATCTGGCTATTAGGGGACTAGACTAAGTTTACCCAGAGCTGATCCTGTGTGCTAGATAGGATCAGACACTCAGAACCAACAAGAGCTGTATTTCTCGTGCACAGGGAGCTTACGGTATGCCACACATTATTCTAGGACCGAGGGTGCAGCAGCAAGAAAGCAGACTAAAATCCCACCTTTAGTGAGCTGACATTCTGGTGGACCCTATAGTGTGGTTAAAAACTCTCACTTCGAATAGATTTGTGAGCTGGAGGGGGTCTTGGGGATTACGTAGCCCAACCCGTTTATTTAACAGAGTAACTGTCATTTTACATGTTGAATCTATCATAGGGGCTAGTGCAGTGCCTCATATATGGCAGACTCCAATTGTGTACGTTCATCTATTCAACAGGTATTTATTAAATACCTACTACATTTTAGGCACTTTTCTAAGCATTGGGGATATATTGGCAAACAGAAGAAAGATTATTGTTCTCAAGGAGCTTCGATTCCATCTGGGTGTGGGTAATTGGGTGTCAGACGGTGGCCATGAAATATAAGTAAGGTATATGGTATGTCTGAAATGGATAAGAATCTATGAAAGGAACAAGGTAGGGGGTATTGGGAATGCTGATGGGAGATGGGTGGCAACTTTCAGTAGAGCCTAATTTGGGAGGTGACTTTTGTGCAAGAGTTGGGGTGGAGGATATTTACCATGCAAGTATCTGGGGTTGCAGGTGGTGGTAAGGGCACTGGGGGGTACATTCCAGGTGAAGGGAGCAAACCAGTACAAAGTCACCAAGGCGGGAGCCTACCTAATCTCTTTGAGGAGCAGTCAGGGGGGCCAGTGTAGCTGGACCACAGTCTGCACAGAGGAGAAAGAGTGTTGGAAGATGAAGTCAAAGAGGCGATAGGGAATCAGATCATGAGTGAATTTCATTTCACCTTTACAATACAGGATTTTTTTTTTTTTTTTTTTTTTTTGCGGTACGCAGGCCTCTCACTGTTGCGGCCTCTCCCGTTGCGGAGCACAGGCTCCGGACGCGCAGGCTCAGCGGCCATGGCTCACGGGCCCAGCCGCTCTGTGGCATGTGGGATCTTCCCGGACCGGGGCACAAACCCATGTCCCCTGCATCAGCAGGCAGACTCTCAACCACTGCACCACCAGGGAAGCCCTACAACACAGGATTTTGAGCAGAGAACTTCTGTGGTCTGACTTACATCTTTCATTTGTTTTTTTTTTAACATACAGTAAAATTCCTCTTTTATTGGTGTACAGTACTCTGAGCTTTAATAAACGCACACAGTCATGTAACCACTCTGGTAATCAAGGTACAGAATGAGTCCTTCCTTCCATCACTCCAAAAACCTTCCCCGTGCTGCCCCTTGGTAGGCTTAACACTTTAAAGGACAATTCTGGATGCTCTGCGGATCTCAGACTACGGGGAGGCACCTGGCACGCAGGAAGGCCAGTTGGGAGGCTTATGCAGCTGTGGGTAAGCAGTGATGGAGGCTTGCCTAGGGTGAGTAGGAAGGTAGAGGTTTGATGGAAAGTGTGAGAGAAAGAGAGGAGAAAATAATGACGTGACGATTTTTGCCCTGAGCCAGAAGGAAAGCTGGTACCATCATTTACGGAGATGCGGCAGGTTGCAGGTTTGAAGGGGAAGAATATTGTTCAACTTTGGACATTTTTGGCCTCATAAGCTATAAGATATCCAAGCAGAGATATCGATGGGGAAATCAGATGAATTGAAATGCACAGATGATGTTTAGAAACCAATTTTCACATCGTGAAACAGTTGGGGGAAAAATGTGCAATTCTTATAGGAACCACTTGTGAGTCTTTAGGATTCAGAGGTGCTTGAGTAATCTGATACCCAGGATTTTTGTCTGCACATCTTTTTTATGGTCCTTCAGTTCATTTCTTTATTCATTCTTTGGTAGATAGATATATATCCTTTATATGCAGAGAATACCACAAAGTTCAATACGACTATAGTGGTCCTGGTGTTTGTTTGACTTGTTAATTGAAAAAATGACCTGTGTTAGGAGTAAGGAGGAACTAGTTCAGAAGGACTTTTTATTCCACCAAAGATGTTTAACGCCAGGAAGAACTTCTGGTGTTGAACTTGGGGTCACTGTGTATCGATTGACTCACTTCTGGTGCCTTTAGCTGCCAATGCACTTGAGTTGAAGAAGAGAGAAGCGAAGGGAAGGCTAAAATTAAAAGCAAGATATGATGTTAGTTGGCAAAGAAAAGTAGAATGCAAAATTCTATATATGGTCTAATCTCAAATTAGATTGAAAACTTGTATGTACATGTACAGAATACATTCTGAACAGAATAGACTAAAATACAACAACCACTGTCTCTGTGTTGTGAAATGATGGGACACGTTTGCTTCATTTAAAATATTTTTCCACGTTTTGGGGGAATTTCAATAAATAGATATATTTCTCTTTCTTTTTAAAAAATTTATTCAGGAAATGTTTATTCAACATTAGATTCAGACCTGGATGGGGATAGATCAGTGAATAAGACAGGAAAAGGCTTTGCAACTTCAGGGAGCTAGTAGCCTTGTGAAATCGTTACAGTTTTATAATTAGAAGAAAGATACACTAATTAACGAAGAAAGAATGCAAGTGAACTTGTCTAGTTTCATTGGCTTTTTTAGGCACACGAACTGAGCTAGTTTTTTATGAATCACTCTCCATCCACGTTTCTCCCTGTGATGGTCTCAGAGGAGTGAGCCTTTGTGACAATGTGACTCCTGGCTGCATTTCTGAAGCCACTCATGTAATATGGAATATCTTGTAGTAGTGAGGTGAGGGGTGTCTTCCCCCTTACCATGGAGAGGGACTGCATAAAGCCCAGACATGTGCCAGCCTTGGGCTTAAATGATCCTACCACAGGGCAGCCATAAAGATCATGGTTCCTTGGCAGAAGCTTTGGGGGAAGGTCATACCTGCTGTCAGTCTGACCTAAGATGAGTTACCCAGTCTTGCTAAGCAAGACTCTGCTACCTCATCTGGAAAATACCTGGAACTAGGTGAGTCTGATTCTCTATGACTCCAGAATTTGCACAGCAGTGGTGCTGGACAATGCCTACTTTGGACTTCAAGAATGTTCACCCCATGGATATTATTTACATGAACATATTTATCCAACCTCCCTTCTGTTAAGAGATGTCCTGTGCCAAACCCATACTTTGTTTCAGTGACCCAAAAAATGGAGCTGATTTCAGAGAGTTTGCAGAGAATATCCGTTCTCACTGAGAGACTGGGACCAGGGAGATTTAATTTTCCCCCATGACTGTCTCACCAGTTAGGTTGAAATGTGTTTAATGGAATTGGCATCCAGCTCTTACATTAGTTGGTGACTGGCTAGATGCCACAAGTGGGAACCAAGAACAACAGGAGGGGTTATTTTGTACCTGAAGATTTGAATCCTGCAAGAAACATTTTCTCATACCTTCTCTGTACTGGATCTTGTAGCTGGTTGAGTTTTGCTTTCCTCCTTTTTTTCTCTCTTTTTGTGTGAAAATGTTGATATGGTGACTTCCTTCTAATTTTATCAAATACAGTATGTCCAGAAACAAAACAGAACCATGTTTCCATGTGTGATTCCTGGCAGAAATGGTGCGATTTCATCTCTGGATAAAACTGTGAATTTGTGGGAAGCAATATGGTACGGGTACTTAGGGAAAGCAAAAGGAATACAGAGCCTGGCTGCCAGTCGCCTTTGTCTTGGTGGCTGGAGGAAATCACTCGTGATTTGTAGGAGCTGAAGCTCCGGAGGGTAGATTCAGTCAACAAGCAGGCAAGCCGGGTGAAGCCAAGGAAGAGGCAGTATTATATTTATAGTAGAGCCACGTTATTTATGCATTCATATTGCACAAGTGTGTGTGTTTGTGTGTGTGTGTGTGCATGAGAGAGACAGAGGCAGAGACAGAGACAGAGGGAGAGAAGGAACACAAACAAGAACAAACATAGACAACTATCAATAAAATAGTATAGCCTTGAAGGCTGTCCCTAGAGTTGGGGTGACATGGAAGACATGATTCTGCTGGTCTCAGTTCCCAGGAGCCACACGCAGCATTAGCACCTCTTGAGCTGAGTATGACAATGCTGGTTAAAGACACATTTTGTATATGGCAAGGCTCCTTAAATGTAAACCAGCTTCTTCATGCTGGGCTCATCTGGAGAAACAGTGAGCTGTTCCAACACTGGAGACAAACTGACTGAGTTTAATATATTGAGAGTAGAATATTACATTTCATAGATGGTCTAAGGGATTTTTCAACAGTTTTGACTGTTGTGCAGTGCTGGGGTTAGGTGAAGCCAATGAGGCACTCACCTTCAGCACAAAATTTAAAGAGGTGCTCAAAAACTTCATAATCAAGAGAAATAATATTGTAATACATTATTTTTTTAAAGTAAAAATTATTTTAAATAAAGGTAGATCAGTGTTACTTTTTTCCTTTTGCTTCAGGCTTCAGTACAGCTCAGCATGGCACTGTTAACTGATTTTGTCTTTATTTCAAGCTGTTATTTGGTTCATCAGGGATTTTTTACATTAATTTTTATTTAAAAAAATATTGCATGAAAATAACTGTTTCTCTCAGTTACTGAGTTCTGGGGACACTTCTGTAAAATTTGTACCCCAGGGTTGTGTCTTATTTGTTTCCCTCTAGTCTGGCTCTGTTTGTGATGTTTGCCTTAATTTTTAACTTTAGAAGCCTTGAGTAAAAAATGATTCTCAGGGACAAATAGAGCACCCAGGGTGGTGACTGACTTCAAGAAGCTCAGTTCTTATAGAATATTATCTATGTTCGTGAACCAAACTCCTTTTTATATGCCATGATATGGGAAAGACTACTTACATATTCATTTATTTAATGGTTATTTATTCAACACTTACTGTGTACTTGACACTATTTTAGGTGCTGGGGTTACAGTGATGCACCAATTAGACAAAATCCCGGTATTCATAGAGCTCACACCCCATTGGTAACCATACATCATCTCTAGTTTTCACAACAACTGTGCAATATAGGTATCAATTTCACCATTTTACAGGTGAGAAAAGTGAGGCTCAAAGAATAACTCTAGCTGCAGATAACTAAGTACGGCATTGTCCAGCATAGAATCTAGTGTTGAAAGGATTCAGAGAAAGCCACACTTACTGTGACGTGGGCTTAGTCAATCGGAAGCTTCCTGGAAGAGGAGTCCTATATTGGTTCTTAAAGGAGAACATTATGGAAACATTTAAATGCAATACTGAATGTAGGCAACAATACAAAATCACTTTACCTTGATTTTGGCAAAGCAATAAAATGGCACAGAGAAAGCCAGGCAAAAAGTTGAAGATAGAAAAGTATTTACCTATCTCAATCAGCAGCAACCACTAGATGTCTGGAGTAGCAGTGAGAGTTCACCTTTTATACCAGCTCCAAGCTGTTAGAATTGGAAGCCTTTATCCAGGTTTAGAGAAGAAGAGTCCAATGATTGATTAGTAATGTCTGCATGGGATTGCCATGGATCACCACTAGTTTTATGGTAGTATGTTACATACATTATGATATTGGTATCACTGTGTTGATTGTCATAGTGCCCTAAGCTGAATTTCCAGATTGTCAGAATTAGGATGTGTAGAAATTATTGTTGAATGGGTTATTAATAATTGTTACTTGATGGGCGAGTTCGTCCATTTCTACAAAAAAGTATGGTGGAATTTTGATTTCTATTGCATTGAATATAGAGATATAGATCAATTTGGGGAGAACTGACATTTTAAAAATATTGAACATGAACAGAGTACATCTTTTAAAATATTTCACAGTAAAGTTATATAGTGTTTATATAGGTCACTCACATTTCTAGTCAGATTTATCCCTGACTGTTCTTTGTTTTTAAAGCTGTTATAAATACTATTTTAAATATTCAATTTCTGATTATAAATTACAAGTACAGGTATACTTTTGAGATATTGTAGGTTCAGTTCCAGACTACTGCAATAAAGCGAATATCGAAATAAAGTGAGTCACATGAATTTTTTGGTTTCCCAATACATGTAAAAGTTATATTTACACTATACTGTAGTCTATTAAGTGTGTAATGGTATTATGTCTAAAAAAACAATGTACATACCTTAATTAAAAAATACAAAACCATAATTGCAATCATCAACGATATCTGATCATAGATCACCATAACAAATAAAATAATAATGAAAAGTTTGAAATACTGTGAGAAATACCAAAATGTGACCCAGAGACACGAACTGATCATGTTGGGAAAATGGTGCTGATAGACTTACTCGATGCAGGGTTTGCCACATAGTTTCAATTTGTAAAAATGTCAAGTGCAATAAAGCAAAGCACAATGAAATGAAGTATGCCTGTACATAGAAGTATAATTGATTTTTTTTTCTTTTTTTTTTATAATTGATTTTTGTATAGTAATCTTGTATTCTTCAGTGTTGCTAAACTTGCTTATTTGTAGATAGTTTTATTGTATATTTTATCAAATTTTCTATGTAGATCAGGAGTTAGCAAACTTTTTCTTAAAAAGCCAGAGAGTAAATATTTTAGGCTTGTGGGTCATATAATCTTCATGGCAACTTCTCAACTTTTCCGCATTGTATGGGAAAAGCAGCATAGACCATACCTAAGTGCACGTGTGTGACTGTGTTCCAGTAAAACTTACCTAGAAAAACTTTTGTGGTTTGCCATCTCCTGACATAAATATTTTGCCACCTGAGAAAAAAATATAGGTTTATATCTTCCTTTTCCAATCTGGATGCCTTTTATTTCCTTCCCTTGCTTTATTGCACTAGCTAGTATTTCTAGTAAAATGTTGAATAGAAATGTAAAGAATGGATGTTCTTGTCTTGACTGCTCTTTCATCATTAAATATGGTGCTAGCTGCAGGTTTCTCATAGATTCCTTTTCTCAGGTTGAAGAAGTTTCCTGTTACATGTAATGTGTCAAGAGTTTTTATCAGGAGTCAGTGTTGGAGTTTGTTAAATGCTCTTTCTGTGTCTGTTGAGATGATCTTATGATTTTTCTTAAGTTTATTAAGTATGGCAAATTATACTGATAGATTTTTCTGATGTTAAACTGATCTTGCATAACTAGGATAGACCCCACTTTATCATACTTTATTACCCTGTTTATTTGTTGCTGGATTTGATTTATTGATATTTTATTTAGAATTTTTATAGCAATGTTCATATGAGATATTGCTCTGCAATATGTATAGTTTGCTATTATTTTGATGAAAAGAAACAAACCCCTTATATATATACATATATATATATATATATATATATATATGAAAGGAGTGAATATTAATGCCAGGATATTTACATTGCTTACTTTGACGTATGATTGGGGAATAGGGATAGGATAATTTAACTTTGCCTTCATGTAACATGTTTCCTTTTTCTTTTTATTTGTGAATAAAATGTGTAAACCCAAAGTGAAATTCATAATAACTTCTGGGAAATTCTTTGCAGACTGTGTAAGTTGGAGAGAAATTATCTGGGTTTAGGTGAGAATTAGATCCTTCCTAAAACTGTTGAACAAATCAAGTGTTTCTATTGTCTGGTTGTTCCTTTGGGGAGGAAAGTAGTGTAGTGGGCATGGATTTTTGTAACAGACAGATCTGACTTTGAATCTTGGTCCTGTTAACTGACTTGCCTGTGGGCTTTTAATTTTTCTGTGTTTAAAATGGGCATAAGATCTACCAGACAATATTGTTGTAAGGATAAAGGGTACTATAAGGAAACTAGCATATAGAACATTTTTAATAAATGGTAATCTCTACTACCACTATTGCTGCTGGTCTATTTACAGGATCAAAGAAACTTAAGGTCTCAAGTTTAACTTTGCACTCAGTGCCTAAGTTGTCTTCATGTTTTACAGGTGATCTTTTGCCAATGTGACCTTGGATCATTCTTTAACTTCTTTGAGTCTTAATTATCCATGAAAATGGGATAATAGTGGTGCCCTCCTAGTTGAGTGGTATTGATGAGATATTACCTGTAAAGTGTTGAGCAGTAATGGTGCTTGACACATACTAAGTATTCAGTATTATCACCTAGCCTGGTCGGCCTCATTCTTGTTAGTCACAATTTAGTAGGATTAGTTCCTCCTCTGTTTTTCACATGACTTCTCTGTTAAAGGATAAATCCTTCCTGTCCTTTTCTCCTAAATGCCCTCCCCCTATTGGCGTATATGTACTCATACATATACACATATATAAGAGCACATACACGCCAATGGGGGGAGGGCATTTAGGAGAGGTTGGGTATATTTGTCTAACTGACGAAATGATTTTAAATCTTTTATGCAGCAAATTATCAGCACTATCTTAGAGCTATTTTTGATTCAGCATGCCATTTGTGTTTTCACTGAAGATAAGCACGCCATCTCTGAATGGGTTGGAGTTAAATGTGGAGATTGTTGACATCTCTCAAAATTGATGCATCAATCTGGAGGATCTTTAATATATACATTTGTAATAGATGAAAAATAAACCAGATTGCAAATCTTTCTTTTTTTTTTTTTTTGAAGCAAACCATGTACCAGGTTTTGGGTCCAAATTGTGTAGGATAAGTTAAATTGCATTCTATTAACCCATATGTGTATATTTCTGTAAGCATGGTTATGTTGAAATAAAGTTTTAAAAAGCAAACAAAAAAAAATTTGAGCCATCAATGAATACTCTCTGTCCAGTTACTCTTGGCTCCACCCTTATCAAGGATGTCACAGGAAAACCCTACCAAATGGCTTCTGAAATCCAGATACCCTTTGCTGTATTCTTTGACCTATGATCTGTAATAAAGAACTGTAAGAATTACCGAAAGAAGCTGGTTGGTTATGTTTTTTTCTTGCTAATCTCGTGGTATATCCTGTTAGTCATTACGTACTTTTTTTTTTCAATTTATTTTTGGCCACACTGCACGGCAAGCTGAACTTCCCCGACCAGGGATCGAACCCGTGGCCCCTGTATAGGAAGCAAGGAGTCTTAACCACTGGACCACCAGGGAAGTCCCATTACGTACTTTTGAAGGATACATTTAATAAGTTTCTGAAGTAGAAAGGTCTGTTTAATAAAGTGTTCTGAAAATTTCATCTAAGGATTCGTTTGAAGATCATCTGGATACTTTTACGAATAACACTATACAATTTTCTTTGAGTGATAGGCCTTCATTATATGTATTCATGATGTTTAAAACCATTTAAAGAACACTTATTTTCTTCTATGTTTTCCAAAGTATGAGGAACAATTCCTATTATATATTTGTATTGCCTTGATAGGAAGTTATATGAAATAAGTCGCATACAGTTGAGTGATGGGGGGAAAAATGCCCCTTAGTTTCAACCACTGCGATTTTTAAAATGGAATTTTCCTAGCGATTAATCCCCAAATTTGGGTTTTTCATTTGCCAGGACATATTTCATGCCTAAAATTTTAATGAAAAACAATAAAAAGCAAACTGGTTTTTAGGTTTCTGGAAAAAGAGATGACCTTTCTGTCTGCTGTCTTTAAGGTAACAAAATTAGTAAATGCATCTGATTTTAAAAAACATTTAAACCCATTTTTCTACAGATACAGTGGCAAAACTGAATTTGTTATTTAGTAGTTGACACTTTGGTTTGCTTCCTTCTTTTAGTAGTTCTTTTGAACCATTAAGTTTAAAAGAGACCCAAAACAACTTGACAGCTAGAAGTCGAGTGGTGTAGTGGGGAAAAAAATAGTTGTTTTGTCTCTATCCATTGCTCATTCTGTTTTCTATTTTTAACTTGATTTTTCCCCCCTGTAAAAGTAGAAAGAATGTTGTAATGAATCTAGATATACCCGTCACCTTGCTTAACAATCATCACCTCTTGGCCAATCTTGCTTCATCTGTACATCCATATCCCCCTGACACTGGGTTATTATTATTATTTTTTAAGATTCTTTGATGTGGACCATTTTTAAAGTCTTTATTGAATTTGTTACAATATTGCTTCTGTTTTATGTTTTTTGGTGTTTTGGCTGCGAGGCATGTGGGATCTTGGCTCCCCGACCAGGGATCGAACCCACAACCCCTGCACTGTAAGGCGAAGTGTTAACCACTGGACTACCAGGGAAGTCCCAGACACTGGATTATTTTGGAGCAAATCCTGGACATCGAATAACTTCACTTATAAACATTTCAATGTGTTTGACCTGGGGGTGGGAGCAGGGCATTCCTTTTCATCCTTCACATGGTCAGAATAGTTACAGGGGGAGGAAGAATGGCCCCAAATTTAGACTTTTGACGTTATCTCCAAATGAAGGTTGACATAGAGCCACATAGATATATTCACAGGATTTTAACTAATATATCTAAAAATAAATCACAATTTTTATAAATGTTTCTGGATGTTTTGTAGCAAAGACCTCAAAAATTGAAAGTTTCCTGGGCCTCTCCTGACACCGCAGAGCCCCTGTCAGTTTTGCCTGCTTTTAGAGAAGTACTGCTAATTAAAACTATATTGTACCTTGGATTGCTTTTTGCTAAATACCTAAACTCTTGACCACAAGCATATGCTACACATTCCAAAGGAAACAAACAAACAAAACCACAGTAACACTGACTCGGGAAAACTGACCTTTGTGTTAACATGTCATGTTAGCCAAAGCCTTAAGAAACTCTGAAAAGCAATGTCCCCAGGTTATGAGTATGAAGTGTGTACTTCTGCCTTTGCTACCATTTGCAGTTCATGTAACCATCACAGATCATTTGTGTTAATTGTGTAAAGAAAACACAGATAAGCAAAAGGGGGGAATGAAAATCACCCAAGTCCCACTACTTGGTCACTGTTAATGTTCTCATGTTGATTTCCTTCCTTTTTTTTTTTTTCCTGTGAGTATATAGGTGAAGTATGTAGATATGTAACATGTGTACCCATGTAAACCAGAATTGTTTTTTATCCTTTTTTCCTACTTGAATGTTGTGCCATTTTTCTCTTCCACTTCCTATACCTGCCACGTAACTGGTAAGGGCTCCCTCTGTATCCGTTGCGTGATGAATTTTCCCTTAGCTGCTACATGGCCCACTTATGGACGTGTAGGTTGCTGCATAAATATTTCTTAATGAGAGTAGTTTTACCCAAACTGAACCACATTGTCTGGCCCAAAGAAGGTAAGGATCTGAGATACTAAATCAACCGAAACACTTTGACGTAACAATCATGAATGCAGATGGCCACTGCATGTTTTTTGTTTTTTTTAAAATCCTCCTAAAGTCTTGCGATATATTTGTTGTCCGTGAATGTGCCTACATGTATTCTAATTAGTACTGACTGACATGCTAGATTTGGCAACATATTGTGGACTCACAGCAAGGAATATGATAGGCCATTGATAAGAATATTTTCTCTTAGAGTTAGCCTGTATCTGATATAGACCACAGCATTTGATAATGAGAAGTAAAGGGAAAAGGTATCTTAAATCATGCATATTTTTCTTTCTCTTGCTCATTCGTCACTAGAGCTGTGTTTAACCCTTTCATGAATTGCTTGTGCGTACACGGGGGCATGTGTATGCATGTATGTATGCCCATGTGCCTATGGGCTCGTCTTGGTGCCTGTTGGTGAGTATCTAGGTTTGGGCAGAACTGAGTGTCCGTAGTATCTTGGCAGTTCAACTGGCCTTGACTGAAGGTCTGCTGCTTTTTCTTCTCTGGGGAACCTGTAGTCTGAATATGTAGGCTGCTGGCCCATCTCTATTTTAAGTTGTTATCCCACTTGGTCTGATACCTTTGGAAGCATATTGTGTTGCTGCTGTGGATGAGTTGGTTGGCAGTGAGAGGCCGGTAAACTTATTCTCTCATAGGAATTTAATAACATTAAAACATTGGTGATGCCATTTAAGAGCAGTTTTGACGAATAGTCTCTCTGCTAAAGACCCTGGCTGCAGGTTAGAATACTGTTAAGCCATCAAAATGTTAAGCAAATAAATGCTGAGTTTGCTATTGAACGTGAGATGAGGCTGTGCGTATTAATTTCCTGGGGGATTTGGGAATAGCTATTACATGGCCCACTATTTTTTTTTTTTTTTTGGTCTTCTTGTTGTTAGTATTGTAAATTGGATGACAACTCTTGTCCATAGTTATTTCAAGATTTCTGCAGGAGGTTATTTATAAGGGATTTTTAAAAATAAATTTCATTCATTCTTACGGCATCTAATTATCTCTTTTCCTTGGCTGGATCTATTCAGTGAACAAGAAAAATCAGAATTAGATGTGGAAGGAGGCCAAAAGCAGGGGCAGAAGATGGCAGTGGAAATATCAAAATCGGGGCACTTGTGAAGCACATTGTGATTGTAAAAGGAAGGAAAGAATCTTTAAAATAGGTTTGTTCTGCCTTTTTTTCCTTAAGAGATTTGTTATCTATTTTTGTAGCCATGTCTAAGGCAGGGGCACTGGTCCAGTATTCATGAGGTCACCTGCCAGCCCTACACTCCATTCCGATTAGTTTTTAATGACCTAGTGAGGAGGGCTGCTTTAATAGGAGGGAAGGAATGGAAAACGGTAAATGCAGGAGCTCGGGTGGTCCATTTGGCCGGTGGTGACCTGTGTCTTGTTTCCCTGGAGCCCAGCCTCTCATTGCTGGAGTGCTTCTTTATCAAATATGAGCTTTTGCTGGAAGCTGCATCTATGAAGTACTTTCCCAGTGCCACAGAGTAGTACCTACCTTAGTCGGTGAGAAGACAAGGGCGAAGAAGCCTTATCATATAAATATAAATATAAAGGCTTGGTCTGATATAAGTATGATATAAGTATGCATTCAGTAACCATTAGTTGTTAGCAATATTTGTACTGAATTCATAGCAACTCCTCATAACAACCCAGTGAGTTCACATGATTGTCAAACCCATTTTAGCGATGAGAATATTGAGTCTTACTAGCTAATCAGTGGCTGTCTGGGTTCGAACCCAGGTTGGAATGGTTACTAAAGTTTATGCTCATTAGCACCGATAATATTAGAGATCAGTACCAGTTGTGTAATGGGTGCTTGCTGTTGGCAACTAGTTTGTAGACATTCTCATGTAATCTTTATGTAACCCGGTGATGTTGGTCTGACCTGACTCACGCAAGATCACACAGCTTACAAGAGGTGCGGTGGAGTTGCGAGTTCAATCTTGATTCTGTCTTCTGTGGTGTCATAGTGATTTCAGTCCTGGAGGCCGAGGAACTACAGGGTGAATTATCTGTGATTTTACTAAAATTAGGCTCCTACTTTTGAGCCGGAGTTCAGCTCTGATTTTCCTCTTCAGTTCTTCCTGCAACCTCTCTACCCTCCTCATACCTGATGAAGTTGGCACTAGTTAGAGGGCATCCACCACCATCCCAGAGAGTGAGCAGCTAGAATGCCCCTGCTCTCACCAGTGCCAATGGGCAAAAGACCAGGAGAGAAGCATCTGTGCATCAACCTCCCCTTCTTAGTGTAGAGCAGGGAAAATGGGTGTATCAAAGTCAGGCTGACTCTGTGATTTGGGGTAAATTCTTAATCTCCATGGCCTGTTTCCTTATCCGTAAAATTGTGATGACAATATCTCCTTTATAGGGTAATGAGAAGAAATAAAGTATATTCAGGACACGTGAGAACCATGGTATCTATTTCTGTTTTTACCAGTCAAAACCCACCCTTGCTCTTCTCTGAATTTTGAGGTCTTAAGAGCCTGCTTCACCTAACACGTGCTCATTTGTCAGCCTCTTTTGTATTTCATGTAACGGATTTATTTAGCTAAGCCTTGACCATCAGGATTTGAATAAAACGTCAGTAGTTTCTGCTAATTGATCTTCTTTACATACAAAGATGGAATGGATTGGCTATTCTGAAAGTTGGTATTTTCCAGATCCCTTTTTTCTTGTTTCTCTGCACCTGGTTTTGTTTTGTTATGAAACAGATTTGTAGGTGGGCTTTAGAAACCCAGTTTTTCAAGCCTGACTATTCCAAGGGCTGATCACTTCCCCATGTAAACCTTTGGAAGTACAATACAGTGCAAGAGAGGAAAGCAGACAGAATTGAGGTTCTCGGCTGGGAGCCACTTGTAGGTGTTAAGGTGGGATACCTGGCTATGGGCACTGGTTTGCCATCACGAAGACAGCAAGCACTGGTGGGTTGGGTTTTCCTGGATCCTCTTTTCTTCCCAACTTCCATTTGTGTACAGGGCTCACTCATCTTTAACCCAACCCTGTTGCTTACTGCTGCCACTGTCGCCTTCTCTTAATTATTACTCATCTTTGGTTCCGTGCCTTAACTGGGGAATTAGGAAAGGAGACAAGAGCCTTGCATATAAAGGGATATTTGGCAGCCTCCAGTAGTACAGAAATTCAGAGAACCTCTCTTAAGGAAGCTTCACTTAACCAGCTAGCTCTTTTTTTAAACATTTATTTATTTACATTTATTTATTTACTTATTTGGCTGCATCGGGTCTTGGTTGCGGCATGTGGGATCTTCGTTGCCACGTGCAGGATCTTAGTTGTGGCATGCGAGATCTAGTTTCCTGACCAGGGATCAAACCCGGGCCCCCTGCATTGGGAGCATGGAGTCTTAACCGCTGGACCACCAGGGAAGTCGCATTAACCAACTTGCTCTTCATTCTGAAAGGTGCCCTCAGCCTAGAAGCCTGCTGCATTCGTTATCACTTCTATGTGACAAACTATCCCCAAACTTAGTGGCTTAAAACAATGCATGACTTCATACAGTTTCTGTAGAAGAGGAAACTGGGAGTGGCTTATCTGGGTGGCTCTGGCCCAGGTTCATCTCAGTGGATGGCAGCCTAGGTTGCTGACACAACCATTTCCTAGGTGTCTCACTTGCACGCCTGGTTAGTTTGTGCTGGTTGTGGGCAGGTTGTTAAATTATGTGTAGGAAGGACTGCAAAATATAAAGAGGAGTCATAAAAAAATCTAAAATACTCACGTTGCTTTGCAAGTGTCTTTACATTATCACTCCATTTCAATTGAACCCAAATTGGAAATCGTAGACTCTAAATTATAAGTGTTTATATCGAGAAAGAGCCTGTAGAATCCTAAACTGGTAACATAGGTCCAAAAAAAGTTCTCAGTCTACTTTAAAAGATGGATGAAAGAATGAAAGCCCTGTGTGTTAAAATAAGATACTTGAAGTATATATGAATAATTTTGTATGATTTCTTCTCTTGTGATTAATTCAGTATGAACTGGTCTCAACCATGTTGGAAAGAGGACCTTTAATGTATGTCATGTGGCACAGGCTTTCTCTTGCATTTTAATTATTACAAAAGAAGTTCACCACATTCTGTTCTTCCAAGAGCCATATAAATCAAGGCATTACTTTTTTGCATTATTGTATTTCATCAAATCTAAGATGCATAGTATTTATCGTTTTAGAAATGGAAATGAGTTCTACCATGTTATTTAATTGGCAGTATTTTTTCTTCCTCATTGCTTCATAAATTACAATTGTTATCTTAGACTTGGTGAAACATGGTATGTTTTATGATTTTATTTTCTAGAAAATATGTTATATACATGTGAACTGCTTATTATAGTTGAGGTGGGCATATCTGCCCAGCTGTGGTTCAGCTGGGTCTAAGTGTATTAATAAAGTTTTATAAAGCAGTGGCTTGTTTTCAAAAGTGAGAAACTCATATTTTTTCTTCAAGTGAAGGTAGTAAACATCACATCTGTGTGTCTCAGTTTCCTCATGTGTAAAATCAGAGTGGCCATAAATTGTGCCTAAAGCCTCTGTCAGCTTGAACATCCTAAGATTCTGGGTCTCTTCTAGAAGAAACCAGAACTTAATTCTTAATCTGGGTGGGTGAGGAGGAGTCAGATGTTTTTTATAATAGGATGAAACCCATCAACCCTTTCCAAAAAACAGTGCTCATGAGGGCATAATCTCAAAGTTTTTCTGTGATTTCAGGGGGCTCGTGGACCCTGACCTCAGAGCTCTTTCCTGAAGAGCTCAGGGTTGTTTGACCACAAGCTAAGCAGGTCCTTGAATTTTGCTACTTGAGTCTGGATTTTTCTGTGTGGTGGTTTTTTGCTTTGTAAAAATATGTGAGTAGAACTCTTTTGAATTCTTCTTAGTTTACCCTTTGCTAGTATCCTCCACTGTAATCTGGCTAGAGTCCTTACTTTTCCTTTGCCCCAGCCATAGATATTCTAACTTGGGCCCTGGATCTAAGGATAAGGGAGTGAATACAAGTATGGAGGGGGAAAACAAGCTCTCAATATACTTTAATAAAATGATCTCTTCTTTTTATATAACTCAAAGCTCTACCAAATAGGAAAGAGTTATTGATAGAAGAAAAAAATCATTGTTATATGTTCTGAGTTTTCTTAGTGGTGTTTGAATATCTATGAAAGCTTTTTCTACCTGAAAGTACAAAGTCTCAATAAAACCGTCAGGTATAAAGCCTATTACGGAAATAGGGAAAGCACCAGGTTTGACACAGAAGTGCCTTAAACAGCTTGTTTTTATTTATTTCCTCTCCGATCTTAATTTTTTCTTTCCTTCCAATGACTTTAGGTTTTATTTGTTCTTCTTTTTCTAATTCTTTTAGATGGTGGGTTAGGTTGTTTATTTGGGATTTTTCTTGTTTTTTGAGGAAGGCCTTGTATTGCTATGAACTTCCCTCTAAGAACTGCTTTTGCTGCATCCCATAGATCAAGCAGCTTGTTTTTATCTTTCTCTATATATCTGTCATACTGGTTGTGTTGTCTCAGTAAGACTTACTGAAGAAAGGATGTTTTGCCTGGAACATTTTCAAAAAGTGGGCTTCCTCTGTACTGATGCAAAAATTTATCTCCACGGATCACCTTCTTTTATGCTCAAATCTATGACTTGAGCATTCCCCACATGGAGTCTTCACCAAGCAGTCTTCAGCCCAGATTTCCTAAGTGTTTGGAGATTTCTACTTGGCTCTTCTTGTCTTTAGTGGGCACCATAGCAGCAAACCTTGCCACGTGGGCATACGTCTTCACTGTGACATTGTACAAGATGGGTTTTCTTGGTGGCTTTGCTTTTTATAATGATAAGTGACATAAAAATACCTTCTGATAATTTCCCCCAAATGCTCACCTGCTGAAGGAGATAGTCTTAGGCAACATTAAAGTTGGTTTCTTATTTGTGAGTTCACTAAGGAAAGTGAACTCCAAGAAGAGTATTGTTATTTTCATTGTTCTATGCCTTTTTTTTTTAATCCCCACCTATTGTGTAAAGGAATTGAGCTGTCTGTTGTGCAGTGTGTGTATAATTTGATCCTTTCGATTCCTTTGTGAGAAGCCTAATCTAGCAAAGTAGTCATCCTTGAGAATGAAGTTCCTAAAGTTAGAAGGTCTATTGTTCTCCTTAGTTTTCTGTCATTTGTATTAGAGCAAATATGTGCATTTGTGAAATCACAGCCTGTTATAGTGGAAGTGATTTTAGGTTACTTATAAGGTTTTATGCCTGGCAGTAGAGTCCATTTCTTGAGTTACTTGTTAAAAATGCAGATTCCTAAGCTCTTTCCTGGGAATTCTGACTGTATCAGGCTGGGGTCCAAAATCTTTTTTTAAGCAAGCACCCCTGTTGAAAATGTGTATTCAAGCAAGGCTGGACAACCCTAGGAGAAAATAAAATCTCCCACCAGCTTTCAGTTAACATTGTGTGTTGAAAGCCTGTCACATCTCTTTGGGGCAGTACTGGCTGTATTTTACTTTGAAGATGATTCCACTTATGACCAACAGTCTTAATGTTACCAAGGGGAGACCAACAAAGTGGTTGTTATCTGTGGTCTAATGAAAATCAACCAATTAAAAATAGAAACAAATCAGGGCACTTAGTCCCTTGGTTTGGTGTTGATAGCATTTACCTCTAGTTCTTAGGAATACATTGTACTTAACATGGAGAATGGTAACAGTTAACCTTCAAGGGTGAGAAAGCCTATTAGTGCCCTAGACTTCCATAGGTCTGCAAGACAGTGACAGGAGGGAGAGTGCAATCTGGCCAGACCTGGATCAGTTGCTATTTTATTGTTATTAGACTGTTGCGTTTGACAGCATGTTTTCCCTTTTGAAGGCATGCTGCAGAGTGACATTAATGGTGGATGAGGCTGTGTTTGGGGCACTTGTTTACATGGATCTCTCATATTAATTACTGACTACATTTAGGGCTCATATTATGTATGGTGACTCACTACTAAAAGCAAATTTAACAAGGTGGTTATATTCTGGAAAAAAAACCTTCCAGGTATTAGACTCTGAAAACTGAATCACCTAATGTTTTTGAGGGTCCACTTCGTGCCTAGTGCAAAGTTCTGGAAATACCATAGTGAGCTGGAAAGACAAAACTAGTGAGGAGACTAACACTGATCAGTTTACTTCTATAAATACTTAGTTACTCAATGGGATATGCACGAGGAAGGAGAGGAATAAAGTTCTGTGAGAGGGTATGACAGTGTTGTCTAACCAACTGTATTCATTATCTGTTGCTGTGTAAGAAATTACCCCCTCCCCAAATTAGCCTAAAGCTTAGCAATTTAAAACAACAAGTATTTGAGGGTCCGAAATCCAGGAGTGTTGTAGCAGGGTGGCCCTACTTCAAGGATTCTCACAAGGATGCAGTCAAGCTGTTGGCTGGGTCTACAGTCATCTGAAAGCTTGACTGGGGCTGAAGAATGTACTTTGAAGATCATTTATGTGGCCCTTGGCAGGAGGCTTCAGTTCTCAGATGCTTACAACATGACAGCTGCCTTCCCCTAGAGCAAACAGTCCAAGAGGAGACAGAGAGTGTGCACATATGACCAAGATGGATGTGGTAGTGTCTTATAACCTAAACTTGGAGGTGACAGACCATCACTTTTCCTACATACTATTGGTACCACTGACAACATACTATTGGTACCACTGACAACTGTGGTACCCTGTGAGTGGAGAATACACAAGAGTCTGAATACCAAGAAACAGGTGTCATTAAAGGCTATCTTTGAGGTCACCAACTCACTGAGTCTGGGGTATTGTTGAAGGTCTTTTATGAGAAGGTGCTGTTCAAGTAAGACACAAAGGTTGAGTAGGTGGAATGGGGGTGATTTGGTGGAGAGCCTTTCCCAGGTGGTCACAGCTTGGTATGTTTTGAAATGAAGGCTAGTGAGGAAAGAGCAGAAAGAGCCAGGAATCATGTGCTGAGAGATAATGTTGATGAGCTTGGCGGAGACAAGACCAAACATGTCCTTTTAGGTCAAATTAAGGATTTTGTTCTTTGGAGACTTAAGCTGGTGAATGACATAATCAGATTTACTCAAAAAAAAAAAAAAAAATATATATATATATTTTTTTTTTTTCTTAAGGATCTCTCTGCCACTATAAGCAGGATAGATTATAGGTAGGGAAGCCAGTTTGGAAGATATAATAATTGTTCAGGCTAAAGATCATGGTGGATGAGAACATTAGCAGCAGAGACAGTAGTGGATGAACATGAAATATATTTAGGAGGAAAATTTTTCAGAAACTAGAGAGGCACCTGCAGGGGTTATCCAGGATGGTTGCTGAGGTTCTAGATTCTAGAATGGGGTGGATGGAGGTGATATTCACTAATAGAGTGAACCCTGGAAAAGGACTAGCTGTATGGACTACATGACGGACCTGAACCTGAACTTACAGACATCATTACATGCAGTGATTAAACGTGTCAGGTCGTTCAGGTACAGGACGAGCAGGGAGGTCTTTAATTCCATGTAGTTCCGTTCTGATTCACAAAAAGCACACTGCATTTTTAGAACCATCTGACAGGTTTCGGTTTTTGTTTTTGTTTTAATTTATGTGTAAGTAGCTGAAATCTGGTAAGTATGTCAGGGAATTCTTTGCGTTTCTCTTTTGATTATCATCCCTGTCTTTTAAAGCATGTGGTTGAAATCTTTTAAATCCCAGGTTAATTTATTTTTTGAATTGTTAGGGTCCATTAGGATGTATTAGTTCAGGTCTCTGTTCCTCTTTCCCACTGTCTCCAAAACGAATTCACTAACGCTGTGTCACACAATTTCTCTAACACACATACACTCTTACTTGTCAAAGAATTAAGTATGACATGTCATAAAATCATACCATTTGAGTCTGAGGAGACCAACAGATGACCTTTCTTAAATTCTAGGCAAGAAATATGTTAATTGAACACCTACTTTGTGCCAGGCTCTGTGTCAAAAGCTTTCATATTTTAAAAAATGGCACCTCCTCTCACCTATCAAAGATCTAGTCTGTATCAAGCACAGTTCTAGGCATGTGTTACATGCCATGCAATGGGCTTAAGAGCCCTCCTCTCCCGTCCACTCCCCTGGGGAAAGGCAGAGGATAAGAGCCATACCTGCCCATGTGCAACTTACACTTCCGCCATGGGGACATGACAAGAGCACAGAAATGGCAATAGTAGACAAGATTAGGCCCATAGATATTGCCCCATAGCTATTCTCAGGAAGAATGAAATCCCTAAAATATAATAATATCCATGATATTAGGAATTTTTGTCTTGTTTGGTTCATTGCTGAATCCCAAGCTTCTGGACACATTTGTTTCAAGAGTGAAAGAAGAAATCCCCCTCTTTTTTAAACTGATTATTTTGAAATCATTTAGACTTGGAGAAAAGTTGCAGAAATAGTATGAAGTGTTCCCATATATTCTCTAACCAGCTTCACCTAATGTTAACATCATACATAACTGTGTACAATGATCAAAACCAGGAAATTAACATTGGCACAGTAGTACTAAGGACTATTTGGATTTCACTATTTTTTTCCCACTAAAGTCTTGTTTTCTGTTTCAGGATCCAATCTAGGATCCCACATTGTATTTAGTTGTCATGTCCCCTCATCTGGGGCAGTTCCTCAGCTATGCCTGGTCTTTCATGACTTTGACACTTTTGAAAAAAAGTTGTGATCATTTATTCTCTAGAATGTCCTTCAACTTAGATTTGTGTGATGACTGAGAGCTGGAAAAGACTTTGTACCGGAAAAGACATCATGAAGGAAGTGGGGCTTTGGGTGGTCTTGGAGGAATGAGACTTGGATGGACACAAATGTAGAAAATGGAGTTTTCAGGAAGGCAAAACCTCTGTGCAAACATGTGTATCCTGGAGCACTTTGGTGTTGTCTTGGTTATTGTCTGCATGTGTAGGGGATGGGTAGGGTAGCCTGAGCTGACTAGTTAAGAGTTGTAATCACTCCTTGTCCAGCTGCCCTGCTGCTCTGCATCTTGCCTTCTCATCAGCAATAAGATCTTCTTGATTCAGGCTCAACTCCAGCCTCCAGGTTCTGCCTGCAGTGCTGTCGGATTTGGGCTTTGGCTTCCTGGGTATCAGGGCCAATGGGCTTCTTATTATCTTTTTATAAGAGTTTATGCCCTTCTCTAATCTGGGGACATAGGGTTTTATATTTATTTTATTTATTTTTTTATTATGACTATTATATTGGCTAAGATTTAGCAAGCACTGTGCCAGACTCTAGGCCAGCTCTTCTCGGTGGGGAGCATTATCACCCCTAAGGGGGAAAAACACTGGTTCTTTGGGGAGTGAGAAAAACTTATTCTTTTTATGTGTAAGTACAGATATGCCTACAGTACCTAAACAGTCATGAAGGATATCTGTGGTATTAAAATTTCATTGGAAAGGGGGTTTGATTAGGGGGAAAGAAATCTAAAAAAGCTTACTGGTGGGATCAATAATGGGGTTAAAATATAGGTTGAGAAACACTGATTAAGGCCAAATGACTTGCCTATATTATCTCATTTAAGTTCACAACATTACCTCGAGGGACGTATTCTTATTGTCCCCATTAAAAAATACAAATGGGGAAACTGAGAATTAGCAGAACTGAGTACCTTGCTCAAGGTCACAAAGCCAAGTGTAGACTGGGGATATCCACCCATGACAGGTAGGCTCCAAAAGTTAAAGTCTAAACAGTGATCATCCCTGTCACTTTGTAGCCTTACTCATATTAAAAACCAGTTAGAAAGTCAATAGAAAAAATACATAGCATATCCTAAAACCGAGGAAAAGCTTTCTAGGCTTACTCAGTAATTAGAATCTCCTGTTATTTTATTATGCCATGATTAGGGTTATTAATTGTGGGTCAGCTCTGCAAACATTTGCAGTATTGATGTTAGGAGTCTAGTCTGGTACAGGAATACAGTCACACGAAGGCAGGGCTTTTTGTCTGTTCACCGTTGCATCTCCAATGCTCACAACAATGCAACACATAGTAAGTACTCAAAAAATATGTGTTGAATAAATAAAAATGAAAGGATATCATATTTTAAGACAAAAGAGTGCAAAGCGAAACTGAATTACTTTTGTTTGAGGTTAGGGCCGTGACGTTTGCACTTAAACAAATAAACAGCAACCACTGAAATGTTGGACAAGACGCATACCTACCACAGAGAAAATAAGTTCTGGGTGGCCGTTTGAATTTGATTGCAGAAATTACCTCCAGTTACTCAGACTCCAAACGTATGACTTAATATTGTTATACCATGCAGAGCTGAGAGATTAGATCAGACTTAATTCTTCCATCCATTTTGAGGAATTCAAAAAAAAAAAACCCAACCAGTATTATTGTTTGAGAAAGAATGTTGATAATACAATAGAGTGAAATATACAGTGTCATCGTTTCTTTTTCCATTGAGTATCAAGAACAGCTCTTTCTGTTTGAGGTGGGGACTAAACATACCTGAGATGTATTATAGCCCTGGACAGATGAACGAAAACCCCAAGTTGTATGGGATGTAATTTCCTCCCCCTGAGAAATTTTACACTTAACCATCTGTGAACGGGAAACAGAAATTGGTATATCACACAAAACCTAAAATTCATCTCCTAAGCCTTACCAGGGCGTAGCACGTGCATCTCCTTGAGTTACACAGAAGGTTCAGCAGTGGCTACAGAATTAAGTTGGATTTGCCAAACTCTGCCCCCTAGAGACAAATGCAAATTTCAGTTTTCACAGACGCTCCCTAAAGTAAGTAATTCAGAGGATCAGGGCCCAAGAAAGGCTAGATTGGCTCAAAAGAAGCCCATTTTCGTATATGTGAGTGGAGATAGACAAAAGGACGGTGACATCACCACCAAGTCCTCATTTTCTTGTTCCCAGTGGCATTTGCCGGCAGCACTGAGAGGGCTTCTAAGAAGGTTCACCATGAGTGCAAATGAAATGAGAAGTCATGTAGCTCAGAATCTGAGAGCGGATAGGAATTTTGCTGGCTTCTTCAAAGGCTAAGCCACTCTTCCGCCCCCATGTGAGATGAGCTTCTTTTGGATGTAGGTTCAAATATCTTTCTTTTTTTTTTTTTTTTTTTTTGCTGTACGCCGGCCTCTCACTGTTGTGTCCTCTCCCGTTGCGGAGCACAGGCTCAGCAGCCATGGCTCACGGGCCCAGCCGCTCCGCGGCATGTGGGATCCGCCCGGTCCGGGGCACGAACCCGTGTGCCCTGCATCGGCAGGCGGACTCTGAACCACTGCGCCACCAGGAAAGTCCTCTCTTTGCTTTTAATTCTTCTTTTCCCACCCCCTGGAAGCTTATAAGCGTTGGCATTATATGGTAATTAGATGGTGATGCTGGGAAATAGGGACAGAGGACACACACACACACGCACACACACACACACACACACGGCCCTATTACCTGGGCAGGCTGTCCTCCAGCCTTCTTCATGAAGAGGTGGGTGCTTCAGGGCTTCTAATTACAGGCTTTCTGCCTCCTACCACTCAGCCTTTGAGAACCCTCTCAGCAGGAACGCTGTGTACTCCAGGCATTCCATTCCACACACTGAATGACCTAATATAATTATTTGAAACTGAAAATCACTTTCAATTCAACAGGAGGATCTCAACCACCTCCACCCTCCCTACCTTTTTGGAGTTACTAATTTAGACATTCCTTTACTGCATCCTGTCACAATCAGGCTTATCTAGTCTTCTGATGAGCTCCACTAGGGAAACTGTGCTAGCTTTGCTCTGGGAAACCCCTTATGTCAAATCCTTCTCCTGTGGCTGCCAAAAAAAAAAAAAAAAAAAGACACAACAGTAAATGTGATGTGTTACTCTTTGGCTAATGCATTTCCACACCTTTGAGGGGAGGCCTGCTTCAGACCCTGGGTGTGGATTTTATTGTCCTCTGCTTCTATAATTCATGGGCAAACATCATTTTAACATTATGTAAAGTGTTTCAAATAATTGCTTTTGGGCTTCCTCCTTGGGAGATGATTTGCTGTCCCAGGTAGTGATGTGCACACGCTGGGGGCTAACCCCAATGTCGTCAAATTGATTATTTCCCATGAATGCCCCGCTTACTACTGCCACGCTTCACCTGAAATTAGAACTAAAATTCTATATAAATGAAAAGGAAGAGCTGAGCTGAAGTGACAGGTTCAAAGGGGGCTCTCCGGGAATTTTTTTTTTTTCTTGGCCCAGGGAGTTCACCTTTTTCAGGTTTTATCCTTGCCATAGAAGAGGTGAAGTATCTCCCGAAGTTCAAAAGGCATGCCTCTTGACCTTAAAAATTTACAAAAGGCAGTAGCATGGGGAGACCAAGATCTGGGACTTTGAACTTGTACTGACCTGAGACATTGCTCCAAGCACTTAGCTGAGTGACCTTTGGCTGTAACTTAACCTTTCTGAGCCTCATCCTTTTCATCTTTCAGAGTGAAGACAAAGGGTTGCATGATGGTGAGATGGATCAGCTTTGGGGCTGGAGAGTAGGGCCCTTTTAAGGATAGGGGTTTTTTTAAGGGACCTTGAATGCTAAGCTAAGGTGTTTAGCTTTTTTTTTTTCCTAAGGATTGGGGCCTATCTAGGTTTCCAGAAGAGTGAAGAGATGATTTGTATTAACCAAAGTTTCACAGTGGTGGGCTGGAACACCAGCACAGTACTTTCAAAATGGTCTGCACCGATATTTTTGGCTCAAAATAGTCATTAGTACAAGGGCAGATGCTATTTAATAAAAGTTATTATAAATAAAATAATGATGATGAAGGTGATAATGATGGGAGGTTCCCCTTTGCTTTAGTCCTGCTATATTTTAAAGCAAACCCGACTCTCCTGTTGGACCCGCTTCTCTACATCCATTTCCAAGGTTGCAACACTTAGTGGGCCCACGTTTCCTTGGCTACCCTGGGCCAAGACCACGTGACCTCCCCTCCCACGCTGGGTACCGAGAAAGCCCTGTTTATCCCCTACCGCCACCCAGGCCCTGTGGATGGGGGTGGGCGGGAGGCCGCCACTCCCCCGGGACCCAGCAGCGGCCCCTGAGTGTGAATAGCTGGCATTGACGCCGCTGCCGCCCAAGCGAGCGGGCTGGGGACGCCCTGGCAGTGCTTCTAACTGCGGGCCCCATAAAAGGAGCAGCTGCCGCCGGGGCCGCTCAGATGCGCGGGGATGAGGCAAGAGGCGGCTGAGTGCGCGCCTGGGCTCCGGCCGTGACCGAGGCGGACCTTGGGGCCGCTCTGGGGGCCCGCAGGTAACCGAGGGCGGGCGGGTTTTGTCCTTGGGCTTGGAAGTGACAGTAGGAGGAGGGGAGGGGCTGGAGTCAGGGTGGCAGGAAGGAGACTGGGCAGGGATGAGGGAGAAGGGAAGCCTGAAGACGGAAAGGAGGAGAAAAGGGAAGGAAGGAAAAGGGGAGGGAGGGAAGGAGGCAGGAAGGAGCCGCGCCAGGGAGCGGCTGGAACGCGCTGCACTTGCCTCCAGCTCAGGCGTTCAAGTTCCCCACCTCCGACCTCTCCCAGCCGCAAGGCTGGGCGCCGGGCGCATCCCTCCCTAAAAGGCTCGCGCGTCGCGCGCTCATCGCGGACGCTCAGCCATGTTTTCTGGGCGAGCGTGTCCGCCGGCACAGCTGAGCGGCAAGGCCCGCCCGCGGGGACAGCCTTGGCTGCGGCGTGGGGACAGGTGGAAGGGGACGAGAGCGTCCCGTCTGCTCCAGGCTCGCGCTGCTTAGGGCAGGGGCCCGCTGGAGGATGCTTTACTTTGCCTCCAGTGGGGTAAAACCCCGGGTGCGCCCCACCCCCGCCGCCAGCCGTTCCCGCCGTCCCCACTTCACTGGCCTGCTGCCACTTAATTAACTGTCGGGTCCCCCGCCCTGTTCTCCTTCCCCAGCCTCTCCAGGAGCCTGTATTTTGAGCTTCTTTTAGAGTGTTGTTTGCATAAAACTGGGCTCAGCTGGAGAAAATGGAGAGGGACTGAAAAGGAGGAGGTCCTTTTGTGCGGAGCCCCATTGTAGAGCCGTCTTTCTCCCCAAACCCTGAGCCGTTGGAGGTCCCCAACACAGAAGGAGGGATGCTGAGGCATCCCAGACCTCCTTGGCTTTTTGTATGTCAAGTGCCCCTCTCCTCCCCTATTGGGATTCTTCATCTGTGGGTAAAAGGTCGCTCTGAAGCTGTGAGGGCTCCATATCACCTGGGATGCCCCCAGACACCCCGTGGCTCTAGTTTCCATGGCTTCGCTGCCCACTCACAGTAAATGCAACTCTTGGCAATCCTGCCTGTCTGCCAAGTTTCTTCCTCCAGCCCAAAGCAGATCCACATCAGTGGGCTGTGAATTCTCAGCAGGGTTGGGTGGTTATTAGAGACCTTTGCTTGAGGAGCTCTTGGATGGGAGTTGGGGAATTCCTCAGTGACTCCAGTGACATCTCAGCTGAATGTTGTCCTTAATTTTCTCCTATTAATGAAGCTTCAGAGTTGGCCTTTTCTGCAACATGTGGTGTGTTTCAACCCGAGGCTGCACCCTGCGGTAGTCTTGTGCTGGTTTATTCGTGGGATGGAACATATGTGATTGTAGGTCTATTATAGAATGAATATAGGCAGTGTAACCACAGCAGTGAGCTGTCTAGAGAGAGAATCTAAGCATTGACCAGACACTGTTCTCAGCCCTTCACATATATTATCCTGTTTGATACGTACAGCTACCAAGAATCTCTAGTTAATAAACAGACACATCGAGAGATTAATTTGTCCTATGTCCACAGCAACGAGATGACTGTGCTGGAGGTTGAATCTAGGCAGTATTAGTCCACAGCTCCTGCCGTTAACTCTGCATCTTTGCGAAGGTGGGCAGTATAAACCTGTGCGTGGCATCATCATTCTGAGGTACCAAGAGGTGGATAAAAGAGACTAACTGTAAAGTTAGGTAGATTAGGGTTGAATCTTGGATTCAACATTTATAGAATTTGTGAGTTAACCTTTATCAATCCTACATGGTATGTTGTACAGTAATTTAAAATGCCTAGCACATAATTTATAAACAGTTATTACATGTATTTTGTAGTTGCAAGAGCACAGTGTCGTAACCAGTTACAGATTTTAAAGCCGAGGTTGTCTGTTTTTATGTTCAGCCCTGTCACTTAGGGGCTGAATAAACTAGGCAAAATACTTGAACCTCTCTAAGCCTCTGTTTTCACATGTGTAAAGTGGGTTGTTCTGCGACCGAATGAGAGACATACTTAAAACCGTTAGCACAGGGCCAGCATACGTAGTGCTCAAGAAGCGTTGCGGTCGGGGTTTGTTGTCTGGTTTGGTTTGGTCTGGTTGGTTTTGTTGTTGTTGTTTGTAAAGCAATGCAGGTTCCTGTATTGGGTTTGTTTTTGTTTTGTCATTCCTGGATTAGTGTGGTTCAGCAGTTACTCTTTGGACTGCAGTGCATCATAGACCCTCTACAAGTGTGCACGCACATGCACACACACATCACACGCACACACCACACAGCCTAGAACATCCACATTTGAAATTACAAGGACTGAGTGAATTCTGCCTTGTTCAGTAAGAACTCTGTTTCTCTTGGCAAAGCAGTCACTGACTTTTAAGGGTTAGGGAAGCTTCAAAGTTAATTTTAAAGCTGTCTGAAAACCAGCTGGAATAATTAGCCCCACGCCTAACAGTTGCATGGGGGAAAAATGGATTGATGATGACATTTGCTTTCTTAGTAGGCTCTGAAAAACTGTAACATATTCTGCTAAACTGTTACAGATAATCAACTGGAATCTTAACTTAGTTAAACAATTCTAAAAGAATATCTTCTACCATGTGGTTTTATAGATGTTGGTTAAATGAAAAGAACTCAGTGAATGAAACTTCAAAATACAGTGTTGACATAGATTAACATGTTCTAAACAGCTGTTTAGAGTTTAGCCCAGATATTTGTTTATAAATGAAGAGGATGCTGTAAGATCAACATTTATAAAGAAGAATGTGTTAACTGGACAGTGACCTAAAAGTGCATCAATAAGGAGCTGGTTAAAGAAATTGTAGCATGTACTTACAGTGGGTGAATATACCCCATTGAAAGAATGAGGTGTGGTTTATATGCTGATATATAGAATGGACCATTGCAGTATCAATTCCATGAGTTCAAAAATTTCATCTATTTTGATCTAATCTCTAGCACCTCCTAGAGCAGCGCTTGCTGAATAATAGTTACTTAGTAAATCATTGAATGAATGAGTGAATATTGTTCAGTGAGACAAAGCAAGGTACTGAGCAGTGTTTATAGTTCATTGCCACATGTGTTTTTAAATGAGTGAATATAGGTTTGTGTGCATGTGTATAGAAAACAATGGTTGTCTCTGGGGAGGAACTGAAGGGCTGGGGGTAGGAGGGAGTTTTTGTGTTTGCTGGTTGGTTGTTTTTTTGTTGTTTTGCTTTTTTAACCCTACCCCATTATGTCTATGTACTAGTTAAAAACAAAAAATTGAGAGGACCTGATTTCCCTGAGTTTGGTCTTAATTTTTATTCTGTGTAACTCACCTTTCTGTTACCCCTTTACTATAGGCTATTTAATTTCTTTGCCTTATTGAAATACCTGCAACCCTTTGGTAAGAGGATAAGCATGGACTGTTTTAGAGGGGTGCCTTCTGAATGGAATCCCTATATAGTAAACGGTGCATTGTCCTGCCTAGGAGTTTGCTCATGCGAAGCCCCTTCTTTTCTCCACTAGAGAAGGCTTTGTGGACTTCCATGCCTTACACAGACCATGGTCCCTCTCAGGAACGCCATAGATTATTTTCTAATGAATAGGTATCTAAAGTATGAGTCACGTAAGAATTTATAATTTCATAGCAATAAGGGCAAGTCTCAAATTAATCAATTTTTGCTTCAAGACAGGTAATTCCTAGTCTTTTTTTTTTTTTTTTTTTTTTTTTTTTTTTTTT
>NW_021703780.1:78359173-78380464 GCF_005190385.1 Monodon monoceros | reverse complement strand
CGGACTCTCAACCACTGCGCCACCAGGGAAGCCCTAGTCTTTGAGAAGCACCTTACATGTACTTCCAGAATTCTGACCACTTAAGTAGATCTTTAGGGAGGTGGTGTCCAAAGTGCAAGGTGACCCATGAGAATACAGGAAGAAACCATCAAGAGTTCTTTATCTTTTTAATATTGTTTATAGCCCCAAATGTTAATAGCATGTGGTACTTGCTTTCTCTCATTGTTTCCTTTTGTTTTGGCTGAACCATTGAAAGTTTGTTGCCCACATTACGCCTTATGCTGTTTCACCTTTGCCCACTTTTTTTTTTCAGTCCTTAAGTTGTTTTTTTTTTTTTTTACTGTATTTGGGGATAGGTGTTACACTTTTTTCTTTCTTACGGATTTTTAAAGAGAGACGTTAGAGCTGGGAAGAAACATATTTAAAAGTTGTTTCTGAATTTTTAGTGTGTATCCATTTCAAAGATTTGGGTCTTAATTTCTACCATCCTTAACCACCTTGGTAGACTAAAACTAACACACACGTTTCTGTTGCTGCCTTCTAAAAGAATACTGATTCTTATGTCTTACACGAGATTGATACAGGTGACAGTGAAGGTGAAGATGTTAGCAGTGTATTAATATGTATATGGCACACTCACATGTATTACTTAATTTACGAAATAACCCCATCAAGTTTGCATTGTGCTTGTTATCCAAGATAACACTCATCACACTGCCTTTTCCTCGATATTTTCAACAGCATATCTATTCCTTGACATTCCGGAGCCGGCCTGCTGCCGTCCGCGAGGCCTTCCTGACGGGTCAGGATGAGACCACCCATAATCATGTCTTCGCGTGGAGAGAAACGTAAAAATTGTCCAGACCGTGCGGTTACAGATGTAGCGTTCTGGATAGGATTTATTTGAATACGCAAACAGAGAATTGTCTCCCCTTTTTAACAGCATCCAGTTTGGAAGGAACCCTTGCTTCCTTGAACCTTCCCTCAGATCGCCCGAAGTCACCTGACTCATGCCCAGGTGCCTCGTGACGAAAAGCCCTTGGCCACACCTTCACCGCCTCCCCCACCCTGCCCCAGTGTCCATAGTGTGCATTCCTCCTGTTGCAATGAGTAATAAACCACTGGGTCAACTCTAAGTATGTTTCTGGTGATCTTGGAAGCATTTGCTATTGAGCTGTTTACAAACAGAAGAGCGTTTCAGAGGTGTTTGAGTAATATTTGGAAGTAAAGTACAGCATTTTGTCCGTAAAACAGTAATTACTCATTATAGAGCATCTGAAAAGTACACAAAGGTATCAAGAATAAAAGAGTCTTATTAATTTCATAAGCCAGGAGTAATCATTGTGAACACTCAGCTATATTTCCTCTGTATATTTCTACGTCTACTTCTACAGCTTTCTCTCCATATAAATACATACTGTCTCCTTCCCTCTCTCTATGTATATATACGTATATATACACATACATATGTGCATATACATTTATGCGCACACACACAACTTGGATAATTGGGATTATTCTATATATGTAGTTTTGTATCCTGCTGTTTTTCATTTAACATATCATGAAAATTTCCTTATTTTCCCCCATTACATATTTTTTATTAAATAGTATCTTGTCATATGACACTAGACAGTTGCTTGTTCATTGTCCTAAGTACAATCATCAGGTTTTCTTTTTTTACCTAGCTATGAGAGACATCTTCATGTTTCAGTGTATGTTCAGATTTCTGTTTGTTTCTTTGGAATAGTTTTCCTTAGGAAGGTGTGTACTTTAAAGAAATTCTGCATATCTGTTGTCTAATTATTTTTCCCCCAGAATTGTTGGTTCTTGTACTGCCCAGAGATTTGGTAACAGTTGGGCATCAGGGCTGGCTGCACCACAGGGAGCCCTGAAGTCCTCTTTCATCCCTGCTGCTGCTCTGAGCATCTGCTTCCTCCATCCCTCTCCCCATAGACTGGCTGTTACATTTTACCAACCTGGCTGCATTTGCTTTTGCCACGTGGGAGGACGGAGAGGGGTACTTCCCAGTGAAGGAGGAATTGATGTGCCCCAGTGTATAGGAACTGTAGTCTTCTAAAATCTCTTTAAGGGCAGGATCTGGATAATCATTAGCTCTTCCTCAGTGCCTAGCAGGCAGCACTATAAAATGTGCTGTCCAGTGAATATTTGTTGCCTAAGTAGATGATAAACCTGTTTCAGACTTAAAGCAACCTGCAATATTAAAAATCCTTTTAATCAAATATATCCTTCTCCTTGGAACAAATATATAAAATTTATAACCTTTACATTTTTTGAGATAATGTTTTTACCTCTTTTTTTTTTTTTTTTTTTGCGGTACGCGGGCCTCTCACTGCTGTGGCCTCTCCCGTTGCGGAGCACAGGCCCCGGATGCGCAGGCTCAGCGGCCATGGATCACGGGCCCAGCTGCTCCGCGGCGTGTGGGATCCTCCTGGACCGGGGCACAAACCCGTGTCCCCTGCATCGGCAGGCAGACTCTCAACCACTGTGCCACCATGGAAGCCCCTTTACCTCATTTTTTGAGGTAATATTATGAGTACTGGGGGTATAGCAGTGAGCTCAACCAACCTTACATTATGGAATGTAGATACAGAAAATAAACCCCCAATAAACGCAAAATGCCAGGGAGTGATACATGTTTTGATGCAAAATAATAAAGCAGGGCGAGGAGATTAAACACAGTAAGTCCTTCCCTTACTAAACTGAACTTTCCTTGGTTTCAGTTACCTGAGGTCAGCTGCGGTTCAGAAATGTCAAATGGAAAATTCCAGATGTAAACAATTCAAAAGTTTTTAATTGTGCAACGTTCTGAGTTGCATGATGAAACCTCAGGCCATTCTGCTCTGTCCCACCTGGACGTGAATCATCTCTTTGTCGAGTGTGTCCTGCCCGTTGGTCACTTAGTAGCCATCTCGATTATCAGATTGGCTGTCCTGGTATCACAGTGCTTGTGTTCAAGTGACCCATATTTTACTCAATAATGGCCCCAAAGCACAAGAATAGTGATGCTGACAGTTCAGATTTGCCGAGAAGCCATAAAGTTCTTCCTTTAAGGGAAAAGGTAAAAGTTCTCGACTTCATAAGGAAAGAAAGAAAATAATACGCTGAGGTTGCTAAGATCTACAGGAAGAGCAAATCTTCTATCCGTGAAATTGTGAAGAATGACAAAGAAATGCATGTCACACCTCATACTCTAAAAGTTATGGCCACAGCTCATAAGTGCTTAGTGAAGATGGAAAAGGTGTGAAATTTGTACAGTAAGATATTTTGAGAGAGAGACCACATTCACGTAACGCTCATTACAGTATATTATCATAATTGTTCTACTTTTTAACTAGTTATTGTTGTTAATCTCTTACTTTGTCTAATTTGTAAGTTAAACTTTGTCATAGGTATGTATGATTTAAGTAAAACATAGTATATATAGGGTCCTGTACTTTCTGCAGTTTTAGGCATCCACTGAGGGTGTTGAAAGGTATCCTCCTTGAATAAGTAGGGACTACTGTAAAGGGATTTGTAGTTCTTTGGGGGTAGAGTGGTCTAGGAAGGCAAGTATAAATTAAGACTCTCCTATCTTTTGGTTGTGATAGGTGATCTAGAATATTCATCATACCTTAGATGCTACTGAACGTCTACTAGTTGTCACTGTGTGTGCTTTATGACTCTCCCTTTGAGCACATCTTGGTGACAAGCACTTTCCATACGTTATTTAATCTGTTTCCCACTGCTCTTATGAGAGAGCTCTTATGCCTTTTTTAAGTATATGGCGGAGCAAGAGAGGTTAAGTTACTGGCCTAAGTTCACATGGCTCCTAAGTAGCAGAGCTGTACTCAAATCCAGACTTGAAAGCCCTTTAAAACCCAAGGCTAAGAGTCTAGAGTTAGTCCTTCTCTGGTTCCTGAGGCTCAGAAAGAAAAAGTCCTTGTGGTCAAAACCACTGGTGAAAGGTTAATTAGAAACCATTGGTATGTAAACTATTTATATTGATGACAGACTGCTTTTGTTTCCAGAGAGTGGGTACAGGCACGGGTCTCTCTTCATATGCTAACTAGTTGTACACAAGCTGATAAAGTACTGAGGAAGCCAGCTCTCTTTGTGTCTAGGAATAGCATGGCAAGGTTTGCTCTGCTTTTGATCCGAGTTGTGCTGTAGTGAGTTATTTAACATATGTTTCCTTACACCCCCGTTATTGAGCACATATGCTTTGGCCCACAATCACAAATGCGGGTACAGGTTAAAAGGACACAGAAGTCTTTTTTGGTTGTTGTTTTTGTTCTCTGGAGATGTTCTCTGGAGAGAATGGGGATATCCATTTCAGATGGCCCCTTGGCAATAGTGGGTGGGAGAGACTTTTCTGTTGGACGGTAGTTGGTGTGTGTGTCTTGTTTCACAAGAGAAAAATATGGAGGGCCAAATGGAGAGAAAGTGGCTGCTCTGGGTCTGGCCGCTGCTCTTCATATCCATCTGGTTCTGACATGAATCTTGTTCAGTGAGACTTAGATGATAGGGCAGTGTCTAGTGGATCTTACCAATTGAAGAGAATTACATTGAGGCTGTAATTAATTTTTCAGCTCAGTTACATACTTCTCTTGATAGCCCTAATATTTTCTTTTCCAGATTTCAAAGAGCTTTGGTAATTCTACAGTTAAACCCAGCCTAACTTGGGATGAATCTACTTGTAGGAGATTTCTGGAAGTGTGTATTTCTTTCAGAAAATGCTTAACACAAGACAAACATTTTTGGATGAGAGAGGGAGAGAGACCAGTGTCGCACTGAACTAAAAGTGTGACGTGTACTTTTCAGTCTGGCCTAGCATTTTCCTGTTGAGTCTATCCTATTTAAAGGATTATTCTTAGCTAAGTCAGTTTGTTGACTATACTGAGAGTTTAGTGGCCTTGAGGCCATTGCTTTCCTGAAACCCATAATTCTGCCCTCTGGTTTTATTCTTATGCTTCAACCTGCATGCTATGGGAAATGGCAGAGGTAGATTCACAATTGTGATTACGTTTAACTTCATTCTCTGCCTCTTTTTAAAAAAAAATTAATTTATTTTTGGCTGCGTTGGGTCTTCGTTGTTGCACTCGGGCTTTGTCTAGTTGCAGCAAGCGGGGGCTGTTCTTCGTTGCGGTGCGTGGGCTTCTCACTGAGGTGGCTTCTCTTGTTGTGGAGCACAGGCTCTAGGCTCGTGGGCTTCAGTCGTTGCTGCATATGGGCTCAGTAGTTGTGACTTGCCGGCTCTAGAGCGCAGGCTCAGTAGTTGTGCTGCACGGGCTTAGTTGCTGCACGGCATATGGGATCTTCCCGTACCAGGGCTCGAACCCGTGTCTCCTGCATTGGCAGGCGGATTCTTAACCACTGCGCCACCAGGGAAGTCCCCATTCTCTGTCTCTTTAAACATATGCTTTTCAAGAGCTTTGGGGAGAACATGGAATCCTAATTTTTTGTGTGTGTGTGGTACGCGGGCCTCTCACTGTTGCTGCCTCTCCCGTTGCGGAGCACAGGCTCCGGACGCGCAGGCTCAGTGGCCATGGCTCACGGGCCCAGCCGCTCCGCGGCATGTGGGATCCTCCCGGACTCGGGGCACGAACCCGCGTCCCCTGCATCGGCAGGCGGACTCTTCAACCACTGCGCCACCAGGGAAGCCCTGGAATCCTACTTTGACTACTAGTTTAACAGTGATTGTTTTTAGTGATTCTTCAGTGTAAAGAGAAAGATGGGAAGGTTATTTTGGAAATACGTGAATCTAATACTGAGCTCCTGATTTTTGCTTTTATTGCAAGATGTCTGCAGGTCCTCAGGACTCTTGTTCAGAAAACATCCTTTTCCCTGCCCTCCTTTCCTTCCTTTCTCCTTCTCACAATCATTTATTGAACATGAAACTGTGAGGAGATAAAAGTGAATACGTTTACTTTCTTGAACATGGACTGTTGGGCAGGAGAGACAAAGGAACATGTAACAGTAGTCCAGTGTGACATGCCACAAGATGCCATATCACAAGAAAAATGCAAAGGGAGCACAGAGAAGGGAGTGGTTGTTTCGGCTTGTGAGTGTTGAAGATGGTTACCACAGAAAAATGGGCTTTGTAGTATCAGTAGTTTTCCAGACAAAGTAAGGAGGAAGGATCTTGTAAGTAGAGATAATGTCATGAGCAAAGGCATGTTGACATAAATGTGCATGGTCTTTTCATGAGCAATCGATAGAGGAGGGCATCTAACATTTAAATGCATGGAATGAATGGTGGATGATGGCAGATGAGGTTAAAGAAAGTTGGTTGGGTTATATTGTGAAGGATCTAAGTGTTGCAAACCTGTGCTAACCCTCAGTAACACCCATGTTTCACTTAGAACTCTTTTCCATTACCATAGTCAGAATCTGAAGTTAATACTGACTTAAACAGAAAAGAGAATTTATTGGCTTATCTAATGAAAAATCCAAAGATATATCTGCCTTCAGGCACGGCTGGATCCAGGTACCCAGAGGTTGTTGTCATGAATCTGCCCTGTCTCAGCTCTGCTCTGTGCTGTGTTAGTTGAATTCACAGGCTCATCTCTGGTGGGCGTGACATTGTTCTTCACATCTGTAGTCGACTCTCATCCTTGCAGCTTAGCAGCCTCCCTGAAAAGCGAGTTTCTTTTTCTAAATGGTTACAATCAGAGTCCTGAGATTGAGTCCAATTGGACTAACTTGGGTCATATGCCCACTGCTGAACACTTCGGCTAGAGAATAGACCACACTGATAGCTAGGTCAGGGTCACACACCTGACTGCAGTAAAATGGGGAATGGAGACTAGATAGACCGAAACAGTACATGATAGACCGAAACAGTACATTTCCAATACAAATTCTACTCTACTGATTAAAAGGATTGTCTCCTTTGGAAAGACCCTGGAATCCTTTCTTATGCATTTTACCTTCATAACTGTTGTAAGGGGGCCAGTCAGAAGTCTCACCACCCTTTTTGCAAAAATCCCTAGGAAGGATAAGACGTAATAACATTTTCACTGTTGTCTTTAAAAAAAAATCGTACTGCATTAGCAGATCATTTTTTCCCCCATTCATGTTATCCAGTATAGGGGTCCTGAGAACCTGAGAACCTCCTGTGTGGGGAGCACTAGAAGTTAGGAACTTGCAGTGTGCCAAGAGTTATTACACAAAGATGAATTTTACCTTCGTAGAACTTACAGCTTGTTAGAGGAGATGAGATTAAGACAAAAATAATAATAATAAATAGTGGAGGAGATGAGATTAAGACAAAAATAATAATAATAAATAGTGAAGTGGGAGTCTGTATAAAAAACAAAATCAAAATCTATTAGGAAAAGCATATAAATAATACAGTCCATGCCAGTTGCCTTTCAACACTGTGGGTAAAAGCCCCAGAGTGAGCAGAAATTGAGGCATGAATCAGCCTTTTTCATTTGTTTTCAGTTTCCATGTGCCCCTTATGGTGTGAGCATCTCACCAAGTGGGTGTGAATCTAGTTCTTTTATGGTTTTTTTTTTTTTTTAATTAAACATGGTCCTTGAATCCAGGCCAGCTTCCTCAGCTGCTGTTTAACCAAAGAAGTAGCAGTGAAGGGTGATTTTGTGTAAGCTGCCAAGAAAAAAATATTGAGGTGTCACAATTAAGAAAGAGATTACCTAACTGATCTCTATTTTAAGAAATATTAATTTTCACTTTGCCAAAATACAGCCCTTCTCTGTTTTCCTTTGAATCATCCCTCGTAGTCAAATACATAAAATAGCTTTCAGCTGAATGAATGATGGTATTTGCATGTCATTGATAGTTTCATCCCATTGAAAGAGAAAGAAACTGAATATTTGGGTTACTTTCTGGATTTAAAAGATTACCATGTTCATTTTCCTGGTGTGAAACATACCTGTATACTCTCATAGAAATACACATTAGGTATATTCTTACAGATCCTATTTCAACATTCCCTGCCCTTTTCCTTTGAGCATAAACTTCACTCCTAGGGACTGGTGGGATCAATCTCTACAGCTTCTTTCCTCCTGTTCCCTTTGCCGTCTCTGGCGCATTGCCTGTACCCAGAAGCATATGTCAGAGCTGCAAGAGAGGAGCCATCTCATCTAGTTCACCTGCCTTTTTTTTTTTTTTTTTTTTACGGGACAGGAAAGTGAGGTTGTTAAGCTTCCTCCAAGTTAATGATCTTCTCTTGATGCAGATCTTCCCTTTGAAGAGTTGTTCATGCACCAGGCTTTTAGGAAAGGGGAAAATTATTTTAACGACCTGGCCTTAGAAATATCCGCTATCATCTGTCTTCCTTTTCATCTTTCAACTCCTTTTCAAATTCATGGTCAGGAATGATGGTAAAATCTCTCGGGGAACAAGAACAGCCCTGTAAAGGAGCTGACCTGGGCTGACATCTCCTACCAGCCGTATTGGATTTTGCCAGGGTTATTTTTTCCCTTGGCTGTCTAATTTCTCCCTAATTGCAGGGCCATATGGTGCCTTGTCCCCCATGTGGAGAGTTGGCATTTCCCCTTCAATCTCTGTCCTTCCTGCTGCACAAATTACCTGCCATGGTGATGGGGTTGCTTCTGCACCTTAAAAATCAGAGCTGAATGCTCCTTTCGATGGTCTAGATTGGTGACCAGCAATGAAAAAACTATACAAGAAATAGTGAAATGAGGTTGAGTTTCGGAGGCAATCAGATTTGGGTTCCAATTCTGGCTCACTCTTGCTGTCATTGTCATCATTCTCACTGACGTCACAGTGAACATTTATGGCAGGCACTGTGGTCTTATTTCCTGGTCTCATTTACTTGTCACCTTAGCTTTCGTGGAACTGAGGCTTGGAATGGTTATTGAGACACTTGCCCGCATCACATGGCTTGGGCAAGTTTCAGACTCTGGTCTTTCTCTTTCCAAATCCCACACTCTTAACCAACAGTCCCTTTTAATGCTAAAATATTATCTAATATTAAATTGTGCTTTTATTCTGTATTCTGTGTCATAACATTATCTGGAAATAGGACCATTAGTGATCATTTTTTGAAAAAATATCCTGGCAGCATTTACACAAGTGATGAAAGCTTTCACAAGCAATCTTAGATAGTAGTGGCCAATCTCAGATTAGATGGATATTATAGGTGGGATGATTTCACAAGACTTTGTAGACTTAATTTTCAAGGCTTCCACCTTGCATTGAATTAGATCAAGAAACCATCTTAACCACGAGGATAGTTCCTTATTCAAATGTGCAGAACATGTTTTGATGAGGGTGATCTATTTGGAGTTGTCGCTTGTGGGAATATTTGGTCTCATTAAAAGCACTTGGTAAAATCCTGCTTGTTCCTATTCTCAGGGGGTAATCAAAGTCTTTGAATTCTGGAAACTGATTTTGAAGGGAGGATGGAGCAATGACAGTATTTTTCAATAATTTGGGTGTTCTGTGACATTTTGAAGCTGTGTTTTGGAAGGTGTCCATATTTTGTGATAGTGAAAACACTAAAGTAATGATTGCAGTGTTTTTCAAAACTAGGTCCAAAAATGAAAATAATGGCTAAAGTCTAAGCTTCTTTCTAAGTAGACACAGAGCAAAAGTTACCATCAACTTACCATATACTCCTTGAATATTTAATGGTGTGGTAAGAAATGGGGAAAACATTATTGTCATACCGTGAAGTCCCTGGAGACAGTGATCATGCCTCATCTATCTTTGTTTCTCCAGTGTCTGTACCCCGTAGGTGCTTAATAAATGTTCAACTGAATTAAATCCACTAATTAGAGATGAACAAGTCACCCAGTATTTGGAGGAGGCACAAAACAAGGCCATTCCTATACACCATAGATCAGTCAGTCAAAAGATAAGTATTGCATTCCTTTTGTGGTCCAGGAGCTGTTCTAAATGCCAGGGTTGGGAGTGGGTATTATAGAAGACATCCCCCCTACCCCAAAAAAGCTTACTTTTGGTGAAAGGAGACAGAAATTTTAAAAGTCAACAACTCCTTGTGCTATCAAGTGCTACAAAGAAGAAAGCATGGAGCATGTGGTGGAGACACTGGGAGAGAGAGAAGGGTCCTGGTGAACCTGGGTGGTCACGGAAGGCTCGCTAAGGTGGTGTCATTTGAGGGAAGACTTGACCAATGAGGAAGAGGCAGCCATGCAGGGATATGTGGGGAAAATCATTATGCAAAGAAACGGGGGAGAGAGCTCAAGGTAGCTTAAAGAGGATAAGAGTGCATTGTGTTTCTCCCTCACATTAGCAATGCAGAGGCGAGTGACCTAGAGCTGATAATGCAGCTTAATGGTTGCCGGGATTCACATTCCTTCTAAGTTCTTGATTTGCCCTCCTCAGCTTTTGGTTTCTTCTGTCTTGATGCTTTGCATTTTTTCAACCTCGTGCTCCAAAATGGCTATCCAACCTGAGCTGCCGTATTTGTACTACAGCCGGTCTGACCCAGGAAGCACTAAAGGGAGATGTGCCTTCTTGATTTCAGGTCTTTTCCTGAAAGTTGCCCATAGTATTAATGTTTCTGCTTAGATTTTATTGGCTAGAATGTAGTTCTCTATCTAAATCTAGCCACAAGGCAGTCTAGAAGTGTAGTCTCTATTCTAAGACACCATGTGGCCATGAGAAATTGGGGATTTTGTTACCTAGGAAGAATGGGAGATGGATGTTGGAGATCAAGTAGTGATCCCTGCCACAAACAGCAAGCGCGAAAGCTTTTCCATGTTCAAAGCCACTGTGGCTGGGAATTAGTGGAAAGAGAGTGGGGGCAGATGGGGTTAGACAGGGAAGCAGGAGTGAGATCATACAGGACTATTAGGCTATTGCTAAGATCTTAAAAACATTTTTTGTTCTCAGTGGGAAACCATTGGAGTAGGAGGTGAGATGACTGGATTTAGGTTCTAGAAGGTGTAGTTTGACTACTATGGAAAATGAACTGTAGGAGGGCAAGTTCCCATAAATCTGCAAATCCTCTGTAGGAACAGAGACATGTGATAGGAGGATTTGCAGATTTATGGGAATTAATGGTGGTGGTGGGTTATACTAGAGCTGTTGGCAGTTGAAAGAGCCAGAAGAGGTCAGGTTTAGAGTACATGTTGGAGATGGGTGTAAAAGAAGGAAAGTAGTAGTAGCTAATTATTTACTGAAAACTTGTAATGCACTGTGCACCAACTGAAACCCTTTAGTATATCGACCCACTCATTTAATCCTCGCAGTAACTCTGTGCTATAGGCGGTATTTATGCTCATTTTACAGATAAGAACCCTGAAGTATGGGTAGGTCAAGTAACTTGCCCAAGGTCATTTGGCTGGAAGCTGGAGGAGCCAGGATTCAAGCCTGGCAATCTGGCCCCAGGACATCTGCTCTTAACGCTGCTCTCTACCACCTGAGGATGATGCCTGAGTGCTTCCCCCCATCCATGGGGTACACTGTGGTTCCTTTATTGAGATGGATGGGGAATTTGGGGCTGGAGAGCAAATCTATAGTAGTTTAGTTTGGGCCATGTTAATTTTAGTAAGATTATTAATAACTTTTACTTTGGAAATAGTTTGACTCACTTGAAGCTGCAAACATAGCAGAGAGTTTTGTGTACCCTTCCCCCAGCTTCCTCCAATAATAATTTCTTAGGCATGCGCTGTATTAATTCTGAGGTGATGTCTTAGAGATCCAAGTGGAGATTTCACGTAATAGGCAAGTCTGCAGAGTTCAGACTGCAACTCTAGGTATAAATTTGAGATTCATCAGTATGTAGATGGAGAACCATGGGTCTGGATTGGATCAGTTAGAGTTGATTTTCCCAGAGATTTTAGTGTGCCCTAAGAGGGTTTAGTGTAAGAGGAGAGATTTAGCTTAGACTTGGAACCTACTTACTAATGGTAAGAGGTACCCTTGATTGCACTGTGTGTGTCGGGCACTTAGTTAAGTACTTCACATGGATTATATCGTTCACTTCTCTTGGCAACTCGAAGGCACGGGGATTATTGTCCTTGTTTCTTAGATGGGCAAATAGAAGCTTATGGGAACTGTAAAGAGTAACATGGCCAGTAGAGATTCCAGCAGTGGGCTGTCTCCAAACCTGTATTTTTAACCTGTGTGCCATACCATTTGGAGGAGTTTTATGATGCAGGGAGAAATCAAGATCAGTCCTAGCACTTGCCTAATTCAACAACATGGGTGAATTGGTAACAGGTATTCAGAAAGTGAAATTCAAGGTAGCACTCTGAGCACTGAAGTATACCCATCTTTATTTTAACCTTGAATATTGATTATGGGATAATTTTCCTTCAGGTGCTCCCTTTGTCTTTGCTCTGTGCAAGGTACTGCTTCATTCATTCATTCAGCAAACATTTATGGAACAGCTAATACGAGCTAGGAACTCTTCTAGGTCTAAGGGTAATACTTAAGCAGGTGGGTATGGAGAAGACATATAAAGTCATTTAAGAGATTACAAATGTGAAGGTGGGAGTTGGTCAAACTCAGTTAATGATGGAAAAGGGAACAGGAAAGGCCTTAACTGAACAAGTATAGGAAAGCATTACTACAGAAGTTACATGCTGTGTGTATGTGTGTGTTTAGTGTAACTACCTATTAATTGTATCTACGTATGTGTTACATGTGTGTATACGTATGTATGTATGTTTTGTGTTTTATGTATGTATGTGTTTCATATGTATGTATATATGTTTAAAATATTTAAAACCTACTCCTAGGTGTATACTCAAAATATTGAAAACAGACGTTCAAACAAAAACTTGTACATGAATGTTCTTGGCAGCACGCTCTTCATAATAGCCAAAAGGTGGAAACAACCCAGATGTCCATCAACTGATAAGTAGATCAAAATGTCGTATATCCATATAACAGAATATTATTCAGGCATGAAAAGGAATGAATTACTGACACATGCTACAATATAAATGAACCTTGAAAACTTTGGGCTCAGTGCAAGAAGCCAGACACAAAAGGCCTCATACTGTATGGTTCCATTTATATGCAATGTCCAGGACAGGCAAATCCATAGTAGTTACCGGGAGCTGGGGTGGAGGGGAATAGGAGTGAATGCTTAATGGGGATGGAGTTTCCATTTGAGGTAATGAAAATGTTTTGGAACCAGATAATGATGATGGTTGCACAGCATTGTGAATGTACCAAATGCCGCTAAATTTATACAGTGTAAAACGGTTTGAATGGTGGATCGTATGTTTTTTCTCTTTTACCTCTATGAAAATAAGTATTCACAACCTTTCACTTTTAAAATGGGAACAGAAATCCCAGGATTTCTTTCTTATTTTTTAGAACAGAAAACATTCTAATTAGATATTAATTAATGGCAATATTTTGAATAGCTGAAAGTAACGTATCAGCACAGTGATGAATTTTTACCTTGGGAAGAAGGAAAAGAAACATGAGTTGACATTTGCTGTATGTATTTTCTCTTTTTTCGGCCCTGTGTGAAATGTTTAACTAGCTTATCAAATTTAAATAGCTCTTTGTGGTGGGGGGCATTTTCTCTGTGTTACAGGTTCAGCAATTGTGTTGCAGGTGTTCTGTAACCTGTCCACTCTCTCACACAGAGAGGTGCAGTCTCTGTGAGTGCCAGGGTCCTTAGGTGTTCCACTCCATGGGGACAGGCACTCCCCTTTCCTTGTTCATCCACGGTGACCTCAGGCCCCGGCCCCTGACCCCGCAGGGACATATGTATCGAGTCTGGTCAGTGAGCGGACGTAGGACTTCAGCTCCATGAAGCAGCTCCGTGTTTGATGACGATTGCACCACCTTGAAAAAACATCAGTCCTGAGGAAGCAGATGAATTTCGCACCATTAGGTGAATCTCTATTGACTGATGCGGAATAAAAGTGAAGTGCAAACGTGGTATTTCTGGTAGTTTAAAAAGTCTAAGCTTCAAGTCACACTTTCCAAGGTGTTTCACTTCTTCCTGATGTAAATGATAGAAGTGGAGCAAGAAGGAGTTAATAAGCAGTTTAGAATTAATTTATTGTCCTCTTCAGCTTTTGGTATTCTTTTCAGTTAACTGAAAAAGGCAGTCTATAAAATTAACTTTAGGTAAAGGTCAGTATTCTGTACTTTTTGTGAACTTGCCTGTTGGTACTTATCTCTCTGATATATAATTGACTTTGAAAACAATATTGCAGATATGTAGATGTGAGGCGTTGCTGAGTGTCTTCGTGCTAACATCCCCAGCTCAGGCGGCTGTGGAAATACTGGGACTGCTGGCTGGGACTTGACTTCCTTGGAAGAGGGCTGCTGGGGTGACCAAGGAGTGGTTACTTTTCCTCTGCAGGTTCAGCCTAAAAGCAATGATTTAGGACCGCTGTTTGAGAAATCAAGAAAATACCAGAGGAAGAGAAAATGTGTGACTGTTAGGCTTCCTGAAATACAATGGCCACTGTCAGTGGTTGAAGCCTGCATTCTTGCCTTTATGCATGTGTTTCAGGCCTGGAATTAAGGACCGGATACTCCTTTTTTTCCTTTCTCACTTCTGCGTGCTGGTGGCCTTTACAATTCCCAGGAAATGCTAGGGCTGAACACCTGTGGGTTTGATGGCCATTTGATTTTTTTAACATTTAGAGGATTGTGGGACTATTTAATCACCTGATTGCTCATATCGGCAGTTGAGAGAGCACTCCCCTCACAGCACTGAAAAAGTCAGGTCTGCAAAAGGTAGCCTGGAGATTCCCGTCTTGACTGTTTTACTTATTTAAAGTGATGTTGAGGTGGATTAAATGCGGGGTCCCACATGCAAGAGGGGGTTAGGCCCTTCAGTTGGTGAGCTGTTGCGGGTATATGCAGTGAGTTATTAGAGTAATTGAACTGTTTCCATAAAGAGGAGAGTTTCATTATCAAATTCTTGTTTGAGTACTGTCATAATAACAGCTGTAGCACATAGGACCTAATTTGCATGCAGATAAGGAATTCTGGACAGCTCGGCAGCATAATTACTGCATAACATACGTTGCTAGTGTCCCAGAGGTATGCTCCGGGGACTCATCTCCCTGACTTTGTAAGTTTCAAATGATAGACAAGCAAGAAGTAGCCATTTCAGTGGCTCCCTCTTTGTTTTACAGGCAGTAGCCTCCCAAGTTACCCTAAGTTGAGCAGCCTTTTTGGCATAATACGGTAGCGGTGTCAACAACACCTTCACAGCGAACTGAATCTCGGGAGGGCAGGGACAAAAAAAGAAACAATCAAATATCCCATCCTGTCATTGGAGTGAAAAGCACAATAGATATTACTGACTTGAAGGTCTAATGAATTAGGGCAATGTAAAATTATGATGAAAATGGGGACTATAAGACTAATTGTTTGAAAATCTAACCATATGTAACAGAAGATTCTTTGTTGCTTTTGCAAAGATCAGGAAGCCTTTTTTCTACGCACATTGTCTAAAAACTGCCCTCTCTCGGTGGCTCTGATTCAGTGAAGTCACTGAGGTCCCCAGGGGAATGAGCATTGTGAGGATAGGAAACTGTTTGCATCCCTTACGCTAGGCATGATGATTAAACATAGTAGGTGCTCAGTAAATATTTATAGAATGAAGAACTGTATTCTCTGGCTATCATCAAAAAGTCTACACATAACAATTGTTGGAGGGGATGTGAAGAAAAAGGTACCCTCGTACACTGTTAGTGGGAATGTAAATTGGTGCAGCCGCTATGGAAAACAGAGTGGAGATTCCTCAAAAAACTGAAAATAGAGGCAGCATGAGATACAGCAGTTCCATTCCTGGGTATATATCCAGTTAAAAGAAAGCACCAATTTGAAAAGATTCATGTACCCCAGTGTTCAGCAGCAGGTAATTGGCTTAAGACCTATGGTATATATATACAATGGAATATTACTCAGCCATAAAAAGAACAAAATATACCGTTTGCAATTTGGACAGACCTAGAGAAATAATGCTTAGTGAAATAAGTCAGACAAAGACAGACACTGAATTATATCACTTATATGTGGAATGTAAAAAATAACCCATTGAATGTATATGCAAAACAGAAAGAGGCTCACAGGTATAGAAAACAAACAAACTTGTGGTTACCAAAGGGAGAAGGGAAGCGGGGAGGGACAAATTAGGGGTATGGGATTAACAGGTACAAACCACTGTATGTAATAGTAGGTAAATAGATAAGCAACAAGGGTATACTGTAAACCATAGGGAATTATACCTATTATCTTGTAATAACCTATAATGGAGTATAATCTACAAAAATACTGAATAACTATTCTGTATACCTGAAACTAACCTAATATTGTCAATCAACTATACTTCAGTTAAAAAAAAAGAATTGGATTCTCATCATTGAACCTGAGGATGTTAAGAATTAGGCACATTCTTACTATATTACCGGTAAGATAATGTTTTGGTTCTCATTTTGCTTTTTAGTAAATTTTCACAAATCATAGGATCTTTGTATCTGTGATTGGAAACCTCCATGATATTAATCTCAAAAGATAATACCATGGAGCACATATGGTTATTCCAGACAATAGTACATGTTTTATCATTTTAATATATAAAATAAACAACAAAGGATTTACTATATAGCACAGGGAACTATATTCAGTATCTTGTAATAATCTACAATGGAAAAAATCTGAAAAAGAATATATATGTGTATATATATAATATGTGTATGTATATATATTAAACTGAATCACTTTGCTGTACACCTGAAACTAACACAATATTGTAAATCAACTATAGTTCAATAAAAAACAAAGACACCATTTTATTTTACCTTTCTCCAAGTTACTCTAGTGGACTTAAAAACTCAGTATTTTTTTTTTAACATCTTTATTGGAGTATAATTGCTTTACAATGGTGTGTTAGTTTCTGCTTTATAACAAGGTGAATCAGCTATACATATACATATGTCCCCATATCCCCTCCCTCTTGCGTCTCCCTCCCGCCCTCCCTATCTCACCCCTCTAGGTGGTCACAAAGCACCGAGCTGATCTCCCTGTGCTATGTGGCTGCTTCCATGGACATATATACACTACCAAATGAAAACTCAGTGTTCTTAAACTTAGTATTTACATTTCTCAGATTACTGCTGATCCTTTAGTGAAAATGAAATCTTTAGGTATCATGAATTTATCTTAGTTCTCTAAATTTTAAAAGCATTCCAAACATCAGCCATTTATTTCTCTGCAGATTATCTCAGTATAGCAGATAATAACGCTTGGTCATAAAAACTCTAAGGGGAAGAAGGGAAACAAAACTACTGACTATCAGTTGGAGTTTGTGAGACTATCAGTTGGAGCTGCCTGTTTGAGGAAGGCGTTCTGTTCTGCACACATTTCCCCGCGAGTTTCCCCGGGAAGCTTGTCTACAAATGGTGCAGCTTTGACGTCAGGGCAGAGGGGCATGGCTGCATCTGGGGAACATGTTGATTGATAGTTGTGAGCTGGAAAGGGACCACCGACTCATTCTAGGGAGATGAGAATGTTTAAAATTTGAGTCTAGAAATGCAGCTCTAAGTACGTGTTTAAAATTCTGGCAGAGGGAGGTGGAACAGAGGGGAGCGGAGAATAATTTCTAGTGAACAGCACAAATGAACCTCTATTTTAAAGTAATTGTTTCTAGAAGACATATGTGAGGCTGCACCTCCAAGCCCCGTGGTCTTGAGTGCTTGATCTGAAGGGCACGGTTTGCAGATTATTAATGGGCTGGGCTGGGAGCTTTGCCAGTTTTCCTATTACATTTTTCTGGATCACAGCCAAAACCTTGTGGCTGAGCTCTGACCTCCAGAGAGAGCCCCATGGAGCTGCGAGAGTTAGAATGTGAGTGACCGCAAGGAACTCTGCCTGGCCTGACTGATCAGATACCCACCTGGCATGATCTGTTGTTTTGCTCATCATCTTGGTTCTGTAGTGAGGACTACACACTTGCTTATTGCTCGCCTGTCTTCACACTCACACAGCAGGCCAGGGGAGCAGGATGTGTTGACACCTTGTGGAGCGTGCTGCATTTGCTCAGTTTTTCTCTGTCCCTGTTTTACCTGACCCCACTCGGTTCTAGCATGGTCAGTCTGGAGCTAAACGATGCCCTGAAACACCTCAGCATTTATTTGCTCTGGAAATTGGTCAAAAAAACAACTACATGCCTGTCCCTTTTCTCTAAGCAAGAACAGAATGATAGAACTAGGGGCTCACATTCATTAAATTCTGTGAAGTGCCAAGCCCTGTGCATGTAGAATGTTCTTTCTGTTATATCAGAATTTTCAGAACAATTCTCTGAGCCCGTGATGAGAAATGAGCACTTCTGCCTTACTGTGGCCCTTTGTTTGTGTTCATAATTATGGAGTCTATAAGAGACTCCATTTTTTCCAGATAGAACATGTCAGAATTTTTCCATTGGGTAGTATCTATTTTCATTGTATACCAAGGCTCATGGTTTGAGAGTATAGGTTACAATTTTAGTTGTATAAGATTCCTGTGGAATTACAGAACTGTCCTAAAGACCAAAACCAACTTTCCTTTCTTCTTTCCCTCCCTCTTTCCTTTCCTTCCTCATTCTTTCTATTCTTCCCTTTTTCCTTCCTTCTCTCCTCTTTGCCTTCCCTCCCTCCCTCCCTCCCTCTCTCAAAGTTGCATTGAGCATTTGCTTTGTAACAGCCTCTGGAGTAACTTGAGGGCTGTGTTTTATGTGATCTCGAAATTTGAATTTCTGTTGGTGTCAGGAATAAGAGGATCATTGACTTTTCTGTCCTGAGATCTCCCAGGATGTGCACTCTGGAAATATATATGGTTGTCTAAATGACAGAAAATTATGAAAGGGCTATTTTCACCCTGGTGGCTAATTTGTGATTGCATATTAGTTCTTGCCACTATTTCCAGTTCCTGCTGGTACTGAAAGAAGAATTCTTTCTTAGAATGCTTAGGCAGTTGGGTTTTATGAGTTCATTTTCAAGCACAAAAGGCAAACAAAATAGTTTAAGGTCAAGATTTGCCTTGAAATGTTCTTACTTGGTGACATGTCTAACACACCATGGGGCAAGATGGTTGCTTTGAGATGCACGTGGAGCAGAGCCCAGTGGGAGAGCAGCCTTTCATCTCCTGGTCACTTGAAGACAGAAGTTCATGTAGATGGAGTAACAAGAGCACTCTACCTTGCTTTTTTCTCTTGTGTTTTTGTTTTCTTTTCCCTCCCTCCCTCCCTCCCTTCCTCCCTTTTTATCTGATGTCACTCATTAAGTTTGCCCACGTCAAATGACATTTATAGTGATTGCCCTCTAACGCTCTCTTAGACCTTCACAGTGTGTAGACTAGAGCATTGTCTCATTCAACATTCCTAGCATCTGAAGTAGACTTTTCTACTCTTAAGCTGAAATGGCACCCATATGACCCAGCAATCCCACTACTGGACATATACCCAGAGAAAACCATAATTCAAAAAGACACATGCACTATTTACAATAGCCAGGTCATGGAAGCAACCTAAATGCCCATCGACAGACGAATGGGTAAAGAAGATGTGGTACATATATACAATGGAATATTAGCCATAAAAAGGAATGAAATTGGGTCATTTGTAGAGACGTGGATGGACCTGGAGACTGTCATACAGAGTGAAATAAGTCAGAAGGAGAAAAACAAATATTGTATATTAACACACATATGTGGAATCTAGAAAAATGGTACAGATGAACCGGTTTGCAAGGCAGAAATAGAGACACGGATGTAGAGAACAAACATATGGACACCAAGGGGGGGAAGTAGGGGGTGGGGGGGCTGGTGGTGGGATGAATTGGGAGATTGAGATTGACATATATACACTAATATGTATAAAGTAGATAACTAATAAGAACCTGCTGTATAAAAAAATAAAGTAAGTTAATAGGTTAAATTAAAATAAGTTAAAATAAATAAGTTAAATTTAAAAAATAGATACAAAAGAAAAAAAAGATGAAACGGCGGGCATACAGTGGTTCAACAACAGTTTGTTTAGTGACTCTTATGGACTATCGAACATTCTGAGCAACTACCTGTGCTTCATTGACTGATTGCAGTGTAAAAGACTTCTTAGTAGACATGGTATGTGTGCCTAGACCCTATAGTTAGCACCAGGGCATGGACATGCTAGTTGAAGAAATAGGTAAACAGATCCTTTCTCTGGAGAGTGATAAGTCCTGTGGTGTGGAGAAGGAGTGGCTGCTCTGAGAATCCACAGTAATGATACCCAGCCCAGTCTTTCTGTAACAGGCAAGGTTTCCTGGAGGAAGCGATGTCTGCGCTGAGCCTTCTACCAAGAGAATACGTGAGGGTCCAGTAGGAATTGATGGCGTTTAAGTGTTGTATGAGAGAGGAATGGCAGGCCTAGGGTCTCCAAGTGTGGACAGTCACAGTAGGTGCCACGTTCAGAAATGAACAAGACTGCTCTGCCTTTGGAGCATTTGCCTGGTTGTGAGGCGCCAGGAGTGCCAAAACTGAGATCCTGAGTGCTGACAGATATGACCAGAGAAGAAAGCACGAGCAGGTCATGGAAAAGCTTCCAAGAGCTCTACAAAAATTGAGTTTTATTTTGTAGACTTTGGGAAGCCATTGCAGGACTTCAAACTGGTGAATAATGTAATTAGATTCAAATTGGCTGTTGTTGTCTTCTGAGTCTAGAAGGGATAATCTATCTCATAAATCATTGTGAGATTTCATCCTAAACTTAGCTTTATGTGGTGGGAGTGGGGGTAGAATAAGGATCATTTCTTGATACTGAGTTCCTCTGAAGCCATGAGTAAGCTGCCTAGGGGGTTAGGGACAGTGGTACTCAAATTTTGCCAGCCTGTGTTGGTGTTTCTCAAAGTGTGTGCCAAGGAACACTAGTCCTGTGAAATGCCCACTGAAGAAAGAATTGGGTAAACACAGCATAGCGTGCCCTTTTTGGAAACTCTCAATGAGCATCTTAAGGGCTTTGAAGAAGTCTTGCAGTAGAGAATTCTGTTAAATTGGATTAAACCTGGGGCTTTCCAAAATCGTTGGACTGAGATCTCTTTATTGCTGAAAATCTGTTAACATTTGCAGGCCATGCGGTGGGAGAAATCATTGTTCTTTTTTTTTCTTTAACATCTTTATTGGAGTATAATTGCTTTACAATGGTGTGTTAGTTTCTGCTTTATAACAAAGTGAATCAGCTATATGTACACATATATCCCCACGTCTCCTCCCTCTTGCGTCTCCCTCCCACCCTCCCTATCCCACCCCTCTAGGTGGTCACAGAGCACCGAGCTGATCTCCATGTGCTATGCGGCTGCTTCCCACTAGCTATCTGTTTTACACTTGGTA